>NC_056731.1:1137516727-1137693187 GCF_019279795.1 Protopterus annectens
ATAAAAAAAAAAAAGTGTTGATATATTTAATGAAATCCTCCGTGTCCTCAAAGGACCCCTCCAAATTCTGATGTGAAAATATATTTAATTTCCCAGTACCACATCACCAAGCTCACACAGCATGAGGCACAGGAGGCTCCCATTGCTACCCCCTGAATGTGTTTGTATGTTTCATCCTCAGTAAAGATGAAATTATTTGATAACACTAAATTCATCAAATTTATAATTAAAGGTATCTCAGTGCCACTTAAGAAATGAACTTTAGTCAGGGCATCCTGAAACACTTCCAAACGTTCTTCTCTGGGAAGACACTTTAATAAATCCATTACATCAATCATTAAAAACAATAATTTGTCTTCCCACAACTCTGGTTTGATATGATCTAAGAAGTCCCATGAGTCTTTAAGTATATGGGACTTCTGATGGAAGACCTATCTATATAAACCCTCAACATATATGTTTTAGTAGTCAGAGCTGCAACTACTGGTCTTGAGGGAGGTTTATGATCTTCTTATGAACCTTGGGAATGCTGAAAATGGAAGGTAAATAGGGAGATTTGTTGGTTAGAAACTCTAATATACTAGGTATAATTGTGTTTTGGAAACAACAACCTTCCAAAAGCAATTTGATGTTCCTATATACTATGTTTATTTCATTTTTAGAGATCCTACTATAGATGTTACCATCGCGCAGAATATCAAACATCTGTCCTATGTAATTATGTTGTCAAAAATAACTACACCTCCTCCCTTGTCCAGTTTCATAATTTGGATGCCATTATTGGACATCAAGAAATCTAAAAGTAAACGCTCATCCTTATGCAAATTAGCCATCCCCTAGGAAGTGCCATCAATTTCTTTTCCAAATATCTCTTTCGTATATCCTTTCAAAGGCAGAAACAAGGGAGTGTGAAGGGGGGGTTAGGTACTCCTCCTCTTAAAGGTATCTGTGATTTGGGTTTTTTGAGTAAATGTAAAAATGAAGTAAACCAACACCACAACACTCAACAGCAGAACAAATGTATTAACTTATACTTACAAGTGTAAGTTAATAAATTTGTTCTACTATCAAGTGTTGTGGTGCTGGTTTACTTCATTTTTAAATTTACTCAAGTTTATTTAGTATAACTAGCTTTATCTGAGTGGCGGTATTTTCTTGTTTATTGTTTTTACCTTGTTTTTTTTTTCCCTCAAACTGAATGGCTAAATTAAGTTTCTGTGTGTACCCCTTAAGTTCAATTAAAACATCTACTATATCCATCCAGTTATGATGAATAAAGGTAAAACCTTTTTTGAAAAGATTAAAATGACTTGCATCTATTTGTAAAGATCTATAATTAAAAACTTTAAAATCATTCAAAAGCAATTAAATGCCATCATGTTCAGATTTGATTGGACTCCCTTTTTCAATATAACCACTTCTTTCTCCTACATCCCTTCTCTCATCGTATTGTTGCATCTGCCCCTGCCCCTTCCCAAAAAAACCTTTGTAAAAATTCTCTGTGTTCATCCAGCTATGAAGCATCTGAGCTTGTTACCACTGACTCTTCTGACTGGTCCTGTTCGCTAATCTCTCTGAGCTTCTGAAAGGGGGAACTCTAAAGAGTTAGGGGTATAATGATATTCTGTGGATACATTATTGCTTTCTACAACAGGACTATTTAAAACCTGTTGTTCCGTTACAGTAAAACCATCAGAATATAAATTCCCCTCCCTTCTACCAAACTGTGAGGTATCATTGGAGACCCTCCTATGTTTACATATCGAAAGTTTATATACTTTCATATCCCAATATTTTCTTGCATTTCTTTCTAACTTCTTGTTTTTTTATCCTTTACTTTTTCCACTTGTCTGTCTATGCTGTGAAAAATGTCTTCGTATTTACATCTATTTTCTGAAAATAACAAATCTTTTAAATAAAACCATTTAGCTCATTTACTTCACTAATTAACCCAGCAACAAGTCTATTATTACGCTTCATAATAACATTTAATAACTCATGTCCTTGTTTACTGAATAAAGTTACTAGTTCATTATAATAATCAGTGTCAGGTTCCAGTCCACTGGGAAACTGAGTATATCTTAATCCTTTCGAGACTCTCCCATTCCAAATACACTCTTCAAAGAAGCAATGGTTAAGTTGTAAATTTCTTAATTTAAAAACCTTTTTTCAAAAAGTTTTATTTTGTATCAACAGTTTGTCCATGCCCAATAACTGTAGAAACTCTATCAACCCAGGCTACACTGTTTGTGAATCCAACAGTCAAAATCAAAAGTACAACTATTATATAAACTCCCTTGTGAATTATTCCTTATTTCATGGAGTTCAGTGGAAATATATGAACATTTTTATGATATAAATAAAGGTGATCCTAACAATGCTCTATAGACATTCCTCCAATTGTAAGAATGTTAAAAGTTTTCCTTTTGGTATAATAGATACAATCCTACAGGACAATAGGAGTGGGGTATAGGAAAACAAATAAAAGTACAAATAATTATATAGGCAACTTAAGTTGGATGCCACTATCCCACCAGGAATTAATGATATGGTCTCCATTACTTTAGTCTTAAAATTGAAAGTTGCCAAACTATAAAGGGTGATATTTTCATAGGTTTATGGTTTCTACTTACTAGTAAAATGTGGGGAATTAATTTGACCATTGTATTTAATGTCTTAATACCTACCTTTTGTAATAATGATTCACAACAGTTATTATGAACATTCTTGGTTCATATTTCTACTATTTAAAATTTTATTAGATATTTATTGATATATATTCATAAAAATATATTTTTTACTTTATCTATATACACACACACATATATATATATATATATATATATATATATATATATATATATATATATATATATAGATATATAGATATATATAAAATTTACATATATTAAAAAATATATAGGGATGTCGTACAGGTATTAAGGATGTTTTGGTAGCAGAGTTTTTTCTTGTCTGTCTGGAAAGTTTTTTGTTAATTGAATAATGCAGGGTTGATGGGCACTGGTGCTAAGATGTCAGGTGTTTTTAAATTGTTGTTATACAACACATGCAGAATCACAGGGAAATAAGGAAGCTGGCAATGAGGAGGCTGAGGGAGACCAGAAAATGGAGAAAGACATAAAAGAACAGTGTTGGATGATGGAGAGGAACTAGGCATCTATGGTTATCTGTTGACAAACAGGGAAGGAAAGGGTTAGCCTGAGAGACACACAAATCTGGCTGAGGTAGAGGGGAGGCCAGATGTCAGATAGAGACAGACTCATCAGGAAAGGAATATTTTTGGTCTCTAGAATACACTTAATAACCCTATCTCTAGCAGGCTTCCTGGGCTGTTTATGGATAAAGTCAGATTTTAAAAGATAGTTCCTCTGGAACTTAGGTACTGGAGAGAAAAAAATGTGCCTGAGGTCCTGCACAACCTTGCCCTTATCCTTCAGGGTTTTAAACAATTCTGCAGCAGTGCCAAAAAGATTCTGATTATCTAAGGGAGAATCTAAAATTGTGGCCTTAATGTCCTGAGGTAAAGCCTGGAGTTACTACCAGGAATATCTCCTCATGACAGAACCAGATGCATCTGCCTTACAAAAGCATCAGCTACATCACAGCTACACTTAACAGAATGGCAGGCTACATGAGAGGCAGAACTCGGTACAAAGACAGCAGTAGGTCTTACTGTCTGAACCAGGCAAGTCAGTCAACTCCATCCGCCCCAGCTGGGATAGAAGATCCAGGTCATATCTTGACATTTGGGACTGATAATTAATGGCCCAAAAAGCCAAAGTAGCAGAAGCATAAACTTTTTCCCCCACATCTCTCCATAACAAGACTGTTCTTGTCAGAAGGCAAAAGCTTGGAAGAGGAACATAGTTTGGATGGCTTGTCTATGGACAAGGAAACAAAAGCAGGATCAGATAAACTTTATACAAGTATTTATGATCATCAGGTACCTTATAAAATCCCCGTGGCTTCTTAGAAGACAAAGATTGAGAATCACAAGCCTGAAAAGCTACTGCAAGTGTGTCCAACAGGGCAGTTAAGACTGCAGAAAGTCTGGGCGAGTTCAAAAGTTCATAATACCTTTTTAGAACCTCTAATACTTCAGAGCAATCCCAGTTAAAATTTTCCTTAATATGAACCACTGTATCCCAAAAAGACAGTTACTCAAAAGGAGAGCCAGGGAACAAAGAATCCTCTTCATCAGACCCCAAAGATAAAGCAGTGTGTATTTTGAGAGGAATATGTTGAAGTGTTACAGGATTCTTCATCAGAGTCAAACTCTTCATCAGAAAAAACAGAAACCCTAGTTCTCTTAGATGGGGTGGATGACGAGGGAACAGCAGCAGCAGGGACAGAGACAATCCCTGTGGAGGTTTCAGGACAACAAGAACATTAAACAGCCCTTGAGTAAAGTCCTGCCACTCTTTGTGAGGATCCTCAGCTACAGTAGCCACATGTTTGGTTTTCTGTTTCTTTTTTAAAGGAACATCTGCCTTGACAAATTTAGGTAGTTCAGTGCCCTGCCTGGAATCAATGAGGGTACCAGGCACCTCTTCCATAACTAAAATTTGGGGAACCTTCCTAGATCCTTCAGATATAAATCAGCCATGTTTCCCTCTCTATATCTGTACCAGACGTATGCACAGCCTCAGCGGACATGCGAGTGGGCAGCTCTATGTTTGCCTCCAACTGGGTTACGGCAGAGGAAAATGGCCTACACTGGCTGGTCCTCTGGTACTTCATCCAATCCGAGGGAGATATCTGGTAGAGGCTGGTCAGCAGCAGATTCAGTACATACTCTTTTAGCTTTTTTCTTAAGAGGCAGCTGAACTCTGCTGATAGGGATGACTGTGCTTAGGGATACAGATATTAAGCAAGAGGGGACTGGAATTTACTGGAGAAAACTGGCAAAAAGTCCAAGGTATTGGGAGCAAATAACTAGAAAGGGAAAGGTAATAGAATGGGAACAGGCCAAGAACTTATTTGGACTGCAGGTTAGAGATTGCCTTCCCTGTCAAGGATTGATAGAGTAAATAGAAAGCATAGGGGGTCCTAAATGAAAGACCAGCACTGGTAACGTTTTTAATAGACTCTAGAACAGAAGCTGTTGGTAAAAAAGGAATAATTAGTAGACCATTATTGCGGGATAACTATAAGAATCAGAGGAGCTTAGAAAAGATTGGGAAGAGAGCTTGGATAAGCAATTCACAAAGAGACAATGGGGGATATATGCATATCTCCCAAATATGCAACAAAGTTTAGATTTAGGATATTTGCCTGGAAGTGTTTACATAGGTATTTATATACCTCAAGTAGACTCCAAAGAATTTTTCCTCAGGTGAATAGCAAATGTTGGAGGTGCGACTGGCAAGAAAGAGGTGGCTGGGAACATAATTTTTGGGAGTGTAATGAGATGGCTGAATTTAGGCATTCTCTGCAAACCACTCTGCCAAAAATGCTGTGTGAATGGACACAGAATCAGAATTGACTAGACATTGTAAAGTCTTGCGGAATCTAATTATGGTGGCTGCCAAAAAAGCAATTACTAGAAAATGGAAATCAAAGTCTAGACCAACTTTATGCAGAGAAGGAACGAGGTTTAAGAGAGAGGATTTGAATGAGCCATATAATGCTTAACTGACAATGACCGGACAGATTATAGGTTCATAGGTTGATACTAGGCTATCTGCCCTAGGGCATTTATATGCCTAGCCAGAGTGGGTTTGGCTTTCGCCACCCTTTTAGATTAGTTGACTCTGCCTCTGTATAGTAGGTCACAGTAGACAGCCCTTTTGAAGTTAGTTTACTGTGCCTCTGTCTAGTAGGGACACAGAAGAGATCCCAGGGTATCTCCCATATAGGTTCATAGGTTAAAAGGTTGCTTCTCTACAAGGAGATATACACACACACACACACACACACACACACACACACACACACACACACACACACTTGTCAAGTGCAGGATTCAAACCCCTATCTAACGAACTTATGATACTAAAGCAGTATGCATTTATACGACATGCTATACACATTATAAGTGATGTATAATGTTTGCAACTACAGTTGTTTCAATGGTGTCTGTGACATATAACGTTTGCAACCAAAGTGGTGTCAATGTTTGTTTTGCATTTATATAAATATAAGATTGCCTATGTCATATACGATAATTTAATAAAGATGTTTATTGAACAAAAAAAAAAAAAGAGGCAGCTGAACTTCAGGCCGAGTGGATTCGGCCATGGTACAGTACCCTGGGTCAATAACTTCAGATGCTGGTTTTCCAGATAAACAGAAAAGAAAGACAAACAGCTGCAGAGGGTCTTGGGGACAAATACCTGACAAAGTATGGTCATGCATAGCACCCAAACAAAAAAAGCACTTCTCATGTTTATGGGAATCTGCCTCCCAGACAAATACTTCCCATTCCTGAATGACATGAAAACAAACTACAAAGAGGAAAAAAGAAAGGAGAGAAGCCCAACGGGGCACTTATCCGTATCAGGTGTGGTAGATGAAGCAGCTCATCAAACGCGGTAGATGAATCAGCTTATTGATGGGCATACAGACTGAATTCAGAAGTAGCATTCCGACTGGCAGAGAAGAAGCTACGAGGATTAGGCATCCATATGTCACACAGGTACCCTATGCCTTACTCGTAGGTCATACATCTGATGTATGATGATGGGAAGGTATAACTGGCTAGATGTTAAGCTATCTTCAGGAAAATATCCCATGTATAAAGAATACTGCAACAGTGATAAGGAAGGACATCAGCTGATTGGACAGAACTAAATCCTACAGGAAAACCAAAGTAGCATCTCTGCTGCCTATGGACATCCAGAGCATGAAGGACTCTTTCTTGCTTGTTTGTAGGTTCTGAAAAGAATACAGTGAGATTAATCGATTGGTTCAAGGTAAACTCCGAATGCACCTTAGGCATGAAAAAATATTTGTTCTTATAGAAACCCTGACCTTTTGAAAAGTGAGTAAGCATTGGCTCACCTTAAGAGCTTGTGACTCTGATACTCTTCTTGCAGAAGTCCAAGCAATAAGCAAAACGGTCAAATAAGCCTAATGAGCTGGTTCAAATGGGAGAGTTAGCTTTTTGTGTATAAAAAGTAAGATCCCATGAGGAGGAGGAGCCTATAAAATTCATTTACAAAATGCTTTACTTAAGGATAGTTAGAAAAGGGGGTGGGTCTAATAGCAGACATGCAGAAAAGACCAAAAGATGAATTTTGACAGAGGAATAAGAACATAGAGAGGATATTAACTCTTGACAAATAATGAAGAACCAGAGGTGACCAGGCCTTAAGTGGGTCCTGGTTCTTTTCCATTTACACATACAGGATTTCCTAGTAGCAGTTTTTTTTTTTTAGATTCTTTCATTACCTTCTGTAAGACTTCAGAAAAAAGGTACCAGAAATATCATCCAAGCAGTCAAGTGAAGAGATTTCAAGATGGGGTGTATCAAACAGCTCCTGTTGCATGTGAAATACAGCCTGTGAGGATGCTTGTAGTAATTGCCAGTGAACAATTTCAAATCAAAAAAACCACTGTTGCATGGGCCAAAAGGAAGCATCACCACAATCTTTGGAAGTACTTCTGGATCTTTAGAAGAATCTTAGAATTCAGTTGGAAAGGGTGGAAAAACACAGAGGAAGGGAAATAACACACAATCAGTGAGCGGCATTCTTGCACTGAAACATTTGTAGTTTCAGTGGATCACAGAGTAATTTCCAGACCTATACATAAACCATGAAAGAGATCATCCTTGAATCAAAGGACTGGTACTCCCCCCCCCCCCCAAAAAAAAAAAAACAAACATATATAAATATAAAGATTAATAAGCCAAACAAGCAGCCACTTCACAGACAGCTTAACATGGGACAGGTGGCCAAGCATGACAGCATGCAGAAATATTGGTTAAGTCACTTCATGTTTCCATTCCTGAACAGATAAAAGTGGAGACTAAAAAGAATCTTTACACAAATAAGCAGGAGGGCCATGGGTCATATAACTGCCTCCAATGTCTTTAATCTCATTGCTGGCCCTTACACAGCAAACAATTCAAACTACATGCCACCCACCTCAATATCCATCTGGAAACAGCCCTTGGTAGGATGGATGACCACCAAATGGATCTCAGATGAGGCTCAACTAAGTCAAGCAACTACCGACTTAGTAGTTCTTGACTGACTGGCTGCCTGCCCTTTAGTGACACTGTAGGCAAAAATAAAGGCTTAAAGCTAAAGAAAGAAGAAAAAGATGCCAGACATATTGATTCAAAAGCATTAGTGGATACTCAGGGTCTCTCACATAGCATTGTACAGTATGCAGATGAGGGGCCAAATGTTCAAGTAGCAGTAGCTTTATCTTTAGTTCACAAAATTGTGGCCTTTAGATTAATGTTAGTGAACCACCACTCAGAAATTTGTATGCATAAAAAATATATTATGCCTACAAGATACAAGCATAATGTCCCACTGCCCCGAGACAAAACCACCCAAGTTCTAATTCATCTGTTAAAAAACAGAAAATGATCCCTAAAACTCCTAGCAAGAATTCAACAAGTAGAAAAGCAATCAATCTACATTAAAAAATAAATAAAAAAGCTTTAGCTTTGTTCAAGGTAACTTGTTAGCCATAATGGCAATAGTTTCAGCTCTTTCAATATATTAATACATGTTGGTCCTTTGGCATTTAAACAACTGGAATCATTTTGCAACAGTGTAATATTACTTGTGACAAAGAAAAAGAAGAAACCATGAGCAAAATTTTACTACAGGTATTTGTAAAGTATAGGTGTATAACTATCAGCAGAACAGCAGCAAAGATATGTAGAAAATATATAACTCATTAAAAGAAAAACTACATTCACCTCAAAAGGTAAGTTGGACAAAGTAACACAACATCCAGAATTCATCCCAAAATACTAAACTTACAGTAGATGTTTGAATTCTCCATTGCTGCAGTAGCCTTTTGGCTATATGGGTTGTATCCTACCTAGGATAAAACAACATCCAGCTTCACAAACCTCTAGCTCCATCCCACACCTTTACTCTGACTTCTGACTGGTCAGTCCAAAGGATTAAACTCGGCAGTCATACTGAGGAAATCTTCAGGACTTTCTTGTCCATAAAGAGAGAAAAGCATACTCATCTTGAACCTCTAATAGATATAAACAATAACAAATAATTGTATATCCCAGCAACTATGATGGATGGGGATTGCTACTGCAGCAATGAGGAACTCGAAAGTACAGTTTTGTACCTACCATAAATGTAGATGTCCGATAGATATGCAACTGCAGTCCTGACATATTGGTTGTCCTGCCTCAGGCAGCCCCTCGGTCGGCCGGATTCCAAAGTCTGGGTCCGGCGTCGGCTGTTGTCACTTCTTCCCCGACGTCAGAGCGGCTGGGGTATAAAATCATCAGCCGATGCCATCTTCTTCAGTGTTTCTTGCCCCAGATGCCAGGTGCCCTCCAAGGAAGGCTAAATTTAGAGAATGCATAAAATGCCAGACATGCATAATAGTAATAAACAGATACACCATAAAAGCTATCCCCAGCTAAGTTGGAAAAGGGGTAGTGGACCCAAAAAGGTAAATTACTGAGGGGTAGGAGGAAGGGTAAACCTGACTGCAGTTGCATATCTATCGGACATCTACATTTATGGTAGGCACAAAACTGTACTATGTCCTTCAAGAATGCAACTGCAGTCCTGACATATGGGTAGAATACCATAGCCAAGCTGGGGGTGGTAGGATCTAAGAAAAAGATGGTGTAGCTAAAATACCCTGCAGGACTGCTGAAGCAAAGCCTGCTCGGGATCTGGAGTATAAAGGCAGGTTGTAGTGTTTGGAAAATGTATGCACGGAGCTCCATGTAGCAGCTTCTAGAATGTCCTTTGTAGCCACCCCTCTTAGAAAGGCTGTGGAGGTGGCTATAGCTCTGGTGGAGTGTGGCCTGATATTGGCTGGCACACCTTTTCCATGGAAAGAATAACAGAATCTGATGCAGTGTCCAATCCATTTTGAAATTGTTTGTTTGGAAATTGCCTTTCCTTGCACTCCAGCAGCGTAAGCTACAAATAGTTGGTCAGACTTTCTGTTGGCCTTTGTTCTGTCCAAGTGGTAGCATAATTGTCTGTGTATGTCCAAAGTGTGCAGCAGCTTTTCTCCTTTATTTTGAGGATTGGGAAAGAAAGTAGGCAGGTGAATTGCTTGATTTAGAGACACTCTGGATATCACTTTTGGCATGAATGAAGGATTGGTTCTTAAAGAAACTCTGTCCTGATGAAAAATGAGGAATGGAGGTACTGCCATGAGGGCCTGTATCTCCGAGACTCTTCTTGCTGAGGTAACTGCCAACAGGAAAACTGTTTTCCAGGAGAGAAATTGCATCTCTGAAGATGCTGCTGGCTCAAAAGGAGGAAGAGTTAATTTTTCCAAGACGAAGTTGAGGTCCCATGCAGGCACTGGTGGTTTCCTGGGAGGTTTGATATTCTTTATCCCTCTTAGAAACTGTCTTAGCAAAGGATGTGAAAACACAGGTGTATCACAGTTGTATTTTGCTGAGATTGCTGAAGCGTGTATTTTTATGGAAGAATATGAAAGGCCACTATGAAGCATTTCTGCCAGGTATTCTAGTATCTGTGGCATGTTTATTACTGATACATCCTGACCCTTGTTGGCATTCCAGGTGATGAATCTCTTCCATTTGGCTGAATAAGTTTTTCTGGTGGAAGGTCTGCGTGCTTCCAGTAGGATCTCTTGAACTTTTTGGAGAGATATGGGTAGAAGTCATGGAACCCTCCAAGCTGTCAGCTGCAATGTTTGCAGGTTGGGATGAACAGTCCTGTAATTGTGCTGAGTTAGAAGCAGAGGCCATTGAGGCAGGGGCCACGGCTTGGTGCAAGATATGCTCCTTAGTAATGGATACCAGTGCTGCCTTGGCCAGTCTGGAGCTATCAAAATACCTTTCGGTTGCTCTGCTTTGATCTTCAGTAACACCTTGGTCATTAATGGCAGAGGTGGGAATGCGTAGATTGTCAGAGAATTCCAGCTGAAGGAGAGAGCATCCATTCTCCAGGCTTGAGGATGGTGTGTCCTCGAACAGAACTTCTTCAGATGATGATTAAGGTGAGAGGCAAAGAGATCTATGTCCGGCCTTCCCCACGCATGAGTTATTTGCGAAAAAATGTCTGGATGCAGCATCCATTCGTGCGGGTCCAAAATGTTTCTGCTTAGACTATCCGCCAGAACATTGTCCTTGCCTGGAACAAACTGGGATTGCAACTGTAAGTTCAGTTTCAGGGCCTTTTCCCAAAGAGTCATTGTTAGTCTGCAGAGGGGGTAAGAATGAGTGCCTCCCTGTTTGTTTATGTACCACATGACAGTGGTGTTGTCTGTCTTTATTAGCAGATGACCTTGCTGAAGAAATTTTCTGAAGGCCTCGATTGCATGAATCACTGCCAACATCTCTTTTTGATTTATGTGCAGATGCATATCCCGGGGAGTCCATTGCCCTTGCATGCATCTGCCCTCCATGTGCGCCCCCCATCCATGATCTGAGGCGTCTGTTGTAATAGTTTGACTTGCTTGAGGTTTGTTGAAAGACATGCCTTTGTTTAATTGACTTGCTTGTGCCCACCACAAAAATTCCTTTTGAAGACATGGAATGAGTGGTATAATTTCTTCTAAGTTGTGGCTGTGTTGAGACCATAAACTTTTTAGGTACCATTGTAGTTTTCTCATGTGTAGTCTTGCCAGTGGAATCAGAAGAATGCAAGATGCCATGAAACCCAGGGCCTGCAGGATTTTCCTTGCAGTCATCTGGGTGAGTTTTGCTAGGCTTTTGAAGTAATCTGGTAATTGTTCTTGTTTTTCTTCCGTGAAGAAAGCCATTTGTGAGTTTGTGTCCAGTTTGGCTCCTAGAAAAATTATTTGTTGGGATGACAGTAGTCGTGATTTTTGAATGTTGACTGTGTATCCCAAAGCCTGTAGTAAGTGTATGACATAGTCCAAGTTTCTTATCAAGGCTTGTTTGCTGTCCGCTTGTATAAGGCAGTCGTCCAGGTAAGGGTAAATTTGTATCCCCTGGAGTCTGCAATGTGCAATTACTGATGCCAAGCATTTCGTGAATACTCTGGGCGCAGTAGATAAGCCAAACGGCAATGCTGAGAATTGATAATGCTCTGACCCTGCAAGAAATCTGAGGTATCTTCTGCAACTGTGTCTGATTGGGACATGCAGGAATGCCTCCTTGAGGTCCAGAGTAACCAGCCAAGACCCCTTGCCCAGCATGGGAAGAAGTTGCTGTAACGTCAGCATTTTGAATTTTGGCACAATGAGAAAGGTGTTTAGAGTGGACAAATCCAGTATAGGTCTCCATTGCTTTTCTTTTCTTGGAACAAGGAACAGTCTTGAGTAGAATCCCTGGCTTTGTTCCTGAGGAGGAACCTTTTCTATTGCTTTGATTTGTAGCAGCTTTGAAACTTGTATGAGTGCCTCTGCCCTTTGATTGTGTGGCAGGTTTGGCATGCCTTGTCTTGTTGGTAAGGTATGGAAGTGGAACCTGTAACCTTTGTCTATTATGTTCAAAATCCATCCGTCCTTTGTAAAAACGTGCCAGTTTTTTGAAAATAAGGATAACTTTCCGCCTAAAGGAGCTTCTCTTTGAGCCTTGGTCGGCGGTGTCAAAGTCAAGTCATTGTGATTGTCCCTGTGGAGCAGTGGGAGTCCCTGCACCACTTCTCTGATTAGTTGGTTGCCATTGGCGGCCCCTGTAGGAGCCTCGGTATTGCCCTCTACCTCGAGCACGCCTGCTT
The DNA here is from genome assembly GCF_019279795.1 of Protopterus annectens. Classification (NCBI taxonomy): domain Eukaryota; kingdom Metazoa; phylum Chordata; order Ceratodontiformes; family Protopteridae; genus Protopterus; species Protopterus annectens. The sequence continues at coordinate 1,137,529,582 of NC_056731.1, forward strand.
TTTCCCCTTTGAAACTTGTCAGTGTCTGGAAAGGACCAATTCTTCGAAGGCCAACTCCTGCTGAACCTTGGTGGCTGAACCTGGAGGAAATCTTTGACTGTTTGTACTGATTTAGCCTTTTCCTCAATTGATTTCAACACACCCTGTGCATTAGCACCAAATAGCTTGTCTTTTTCCAGAGGTGCATCTAGAAGCTTTACTTTAACATGATCTGGCAATGACTGTTCTTTCAACCCAGCATGTCTACGTATGACGGCCCCTGTCATAGCTGCCCTACATGAAGCTTCCAATGCATCATAACTACACTGAAGAAAATGATTGCTAACCTGCTGAGTATTATGAACCAAATCCTGCAAAGCCTTTCTATCTAAAGGCTCAGGAGAGGCTAACTTTTTCTGCAAATCATCCATCAGAAAATCTTGATACTGAAACATATGAAAAAGACAGTTAAGAGCCCTCATGGCAAGGGTGGTAGAGGTATAAACTTTCTTACCCTCCTCTCCAGGGACCTAGATTCCCTGTCTGCGGGCAAAGGATTCTTGGTCGAGGAAGTGGCCACTCCTTTGGGCCCCTGAGAAATGGTTTCTAGATCAACAGAGTGGGCCTTAAAGAGATGCTTATGAGTTTCAGGAACCCTGTAATATCTGTCTGGCTTGACAGGAGCAGGAGGGAGAGAATCAGGAGAAGTACTGGAGTCTGAGTACACATCATCCAATACATCTAACACTGGGGGAATAGCTAAAGGCCTGTGCTGGGGTAACTTAAGGAAGGTCCGAAGTCTTTTCCTGGAGTCGGAGAAATCCTGGCCCTGCCACTGAAAATGCTCTCTCATGGAGTGGAGAATTTCCCCGAAAGAAATATCCTCAGGAGGAGAGGCAGAGGGAATGGATTAATCTGTATCAGAATCCTCGTAGGCCGGGAAGGGTTCTTCCTGGGAATCTGAAAGGCCTGACTCACCAGAGGCTTCATCTGAGGAAAGGGTATCTGTCTGCTCAACCATAGGCCTTTTGTCTGAAGGCGGCTGAGAACCTCTGTCTGGATGAGCCTGAGAGCCCCTGATTAAAGAAATTAGATATGCAGCTAAAGTCATGATCTGTTTATCCGAAGTGGGAGTCTGTGAAAAAGATTTAGGAGGGTCAGACTTAGCCTGGCTGGCAGTCTTAGCACGTGTGTAGGCCTTGATGGACATAGGCACAGGAGGCCTAGCTGTCCCACGTGCTGGAGTAACTTTGTCCACCGGTATGGTGTCAGGCAAATCTTGGGCTTCGGTTTCAGGAGGGAAAACAACAACCGGCACCGAGGAAGCCTCAGGGACCGTAGTGTGCGGTAAAACGGTGTTGTCGACCTGGAGCGGTTGAATTACCGCCTCCGAAGAGACCGATACACTCGCGGTAGGCTTAGGCGTGGTGTCGGTGGAAGTCGCGGGCCGCGAAGGTCGGTCCCGGTCCTTCCGTTTTTTGGAAACGTGTGCTGTCGGAAGCTCCGACGGCATGATATAGGAGTAATTTTCCCCAAAAAAGTCTTCAGCAAATTCTGCCCGGCGCCTAAGTGTGCGCTTATTGAAGCAAGCACAGGCAACACAGGCCGAGACGTTGTGGTCTGGGCCCAGGCAGGGAAGGCAGTAAGAATGGAAGTCCTTATGAGGTATTTGTTTACCACAAGACAAACAATTATTAACTTTTGCAGTTTTATCTGACATCGGCTGAGGCAAGAAAAGGTTCCCCAAAGGGGTACTTAGCTTTTTGATGACTTTAGTAACTGAAAACACAGGAGCTGGCCAACCGGCACTTGCGAACTGCTTCTTCTTCGGACACTGCGCGGCAAGAAAGACTGAAGAAGATGGTGTCGGCTGAGGATTTTATACCCCAGCCGCTCTGACGTTGGGGAAGAAGCGACAACAGCCGACGCCAGACCCAGACTTTGGAATCCGGCCGACCGAGGGGCTGCCTGAGGCAGGACAACCCATATGTCAGGACTGCAGTTGCATTCTTGAAGGACATCATCTACTGTTATAGAAAGTGCAACTTATGCAAATGTACTGTGTACATCATTCTCATAGCTGCAGTAGCCTTTAAGCTATATGGGTTGATCCCCAAAGCCTATCCAGCCTGTTAGAAGGAAGAATAAGAATCCAGGAACCTTTGGTACTGATTGAGAAAGAAAAGATCAAGTACTGGTCTCCAAGAAAGTTCTTTTTTTGGCACCAGAATCTTTCTAAAATAGAAGCATTGAGTCATAGTGTGAATAAGTGATGAAGAACCTGAAGAGAACCTCAGTTTGGTTCAGAAGATTGGGAGGAACTCCCCTGAAAGGAGGTGTTTATATCCACTAACAAATGTGCCCCTAAACAACCAAGAGTCTGAAAAAAGAAGTTATGTCTTACCATAACGTTCCATCTGAGTTGCTGATCTTCTTCCAGTCATCACTGATGGATTTGGTTCCGAGCCCTCTGAACCGAGTCGGCCTTATACCAAGGTTGTGTGCACCAAAAACTAAAGTGCTAACCTGCTACCCACAATGCCCTTCACTCAGTTACCTCAGATCGAGTTTGCATGCAACATATAAAATAACCAGAAAGTCAGAGGCCATCTCTGCGCAGAAACCCTGAAACACCACAAGACCCAGAAGATCTGCCAGGAGCCTTTGGTGGGGGTCGGTGGGAGGGTGTAGTGACTAGAAGATCAACAACTCAGATGGAACGTTATGGTAAGCCATAACTTCTTTATCTAAAGTTGTTAATCTTCTTCCTATTCATCAATGATGGGACAGAATCCCAATCCCAGATCCAATTTGTAATGCTTGATAAAGGTATGGGGTTTAGCCCAAATGGCAGCGGCCCTAGAGTGGAAGGCAACCGATGCTGCAATAGCTCTAGTTGAGTAAGCTTTGATTTGACCAGGCTTACATTCCTTCGTAAGGGAATATGAAAAGCTAATGCAATCTCTGAGCCATTTTGACAAGGTGACTTTCGATACTGCACCTTCCATTCTAGGGCCCACAAAGGAGATGAAAAGTTGGTCCGACTTGCGAAAGGACTTAGTTCTGTCCAGGTAGAAATGTAATTGTCTATGAACATCCAATAAATGTAGACAGTATTCTCCCTTGTTTGAATAATTTGGAAAGAATACAGGGAGCTCAATGGATCGATTAATAGAAAAGTCGTAAACCACCTTGGGAAGAAAGGATGGGTTAGTATGAAGTGATACTCTGTCCTTAAGGAAGATCAGATAAGGTCTCGTGATACGTAAGGCTTGCAACTCAGATATTCGTCTCTATGACAGGAATTTTAGTCCACATGTAGTCGCAGGCTCAAAAGGGGGTAAAAAGAGAGACTGGAGAACCCAGGAGAGATTCCATACCTCCACCGGCTGTCTGATGGGAGGTCTGCTGTGGAATATTTGCTTGAGAAAGGTCTTGCAAAGTCGGGTGGAAATAAGCGGAATTCCATCTGACCCATTATAGAAGTTGGAAACAGCTGCTAAATGGACTCGAATGGTGGAAGCTGATGCACCATTGTCGAACAGCTCAGCAAGATAATAAAGAATACTAGCTACAGGAGCTGAGAACGGATCTAGCTTCTAATTATGTGACCAAATAGAGAATCTTTTCCATTTGTCCCTGTAAAGTTTTCTGGTGGATGGTTTATGTGAGGCCAGGATAATATCACGGACTGATGAAGAAAGGGATTCCTGCCTGGCAACTAACGGAAGTGGAGAAACCAAGTCGTCAGCTTGAGAGTGGACAGATTTGGGGGAGTCGGCCCTTGTGGGTGAGATATAAGGCCCTGACGAGAGTCTAGGCTCCAAGGAGGTTGTAACAGATGAGGTCCGAGGAAGGGAAACCACACATGACAAGGCCAGAACGGAGCAATGAGGATCACTTTGCTTCTCAACCGAATAGCTTTCTTTAGAAAAAGAGGAATCGGAGGATAAGCATGAAGGAGACCCGCGGGCCAATCGTAAATCAAAGCGTCTCTCAGTGACTCCCCGTGAGGGGGAAAGAGGGCAAAGTAGCTGCTGCATTTTGTGTTTGAGGGGGAGGCGAAAAGATTGTAGCATGGCTGGCCCCAATGGCGGAAGATTTCTGCCATCACACTCGGATTGAGAGACCACTCGTGAGGACAGAGGATACATCTGCTTAGTCTGTCCGCAATCATGTTGTAGCTCCCCGAGATATGCGCTGCGATCAGAAAACGGTTGGAAGTTATCGTCCACTGCCAGATTCTCATGGCTTTGCAACATAGGGGGTAGGATTTGGTCTCTCCCTGTTTGTTTATGTACCAGACAACGGAAATGTTGTCCAACTGGATAGCAATCGTTCCGGGTGGAAGGAGCGGGTGGAAAGCTTGCAACGCCAATAGCACTGCTCTTAACTCCAGGACATTGATATACAAGTTGACCTCTATACTGGACCACATGCCCTGGACCGACTTTCCCTGGAAGTGGCCCCCCCCCACCCTATTAGCATCCGTGGTCACAGTGGCACTGGGCTGGTGATTCTGAAAGGAGCGACATCAAAGTTTTCATTTGTATTCATCCACCAGAGGAGATCTTGTTTGCAGGTGTTGGTGATGAGGGTCTGTGAGCTCAGAGGGTGCAGACTGGACATCCACTGGGACTGAAGAAGCCATTGTAGCAGTCTCATGTGTAATCTGGCTAAGGGAAAAATTGGATCACTGCAGCCATAGACCCCAGAGCCTGGAGAACTTCCCTTGCAGACACTTTTCTTTGAGAAAGTATCACTTGAACTTGTGCCCTTAATCTCTGAAACCTGTGAGGAGGAAGATAGACCAGACTTGATTGAGTGTTGAATGTTGAATGTTGCCCCTATGAATTCCAATTGTTGTGAGGGCTGAAGGTTGGATTTTTTCCAGTGGATGGTGATGCCCAGCGACTCCGCTAGTACTAGAGAGTAGCGGAGGGCCTTGACCAGAAGGCACTTGGTGGGGGCGGAAAGGAGCCAATCATCTAGATACGGAAACACCTGGAATCCTTGAAGTCTCAGATGAGCTGTGACCACTACTAGGCATTTCGTGAACACTCTGGGGGCCGTCGAGAGACCGAATGGCAGGGCTCTGAATTGGTAGTGATTGGCTCCCAGCCAGAAGCGAAGGAAACTCCTGGAGCGCTTGTCCATCTTGATGTGGTAATACACATCCCGGAGGTCTAATGAGCACATCCACACACCTTCCGCAGAAAGGGAAGGATGGATTGAATCGTGACCATGCGGAACTTGGTCTGAACTACTGATTTGTTTAGCTGGCTGAGATCCAAAATGGGCCTCCAGTCCCCGGTCTTCTTTGGCACCAAAAAGAATCTTGAGTAGAACCCTGATCAGCACTGGTCTAGGGGGACCTGCTGGATGACTCATTTTTGACACAGCTTTCGTATCTCGGAAGCTGCCTCCTCCCTTTGACTGGGTGGAACAACGGGAAGGGATTTTGGAGGTCTTGGATAAGATATTAGGGGACTGTGATAGCCTCTGGTAATGATTCTCTGCACCCACTGATCGTTTGTAATAGAGAGCCAGGTAACTTGGTGTAGAGAAAAATGCGCCCCGACTGCTTGCAGAGGAAAGCAATCGGGCAGTGCTTCAGGAGTGCTGATATGGTATTCCCGAGAAGGAATCTCTGGAGTCCTGATTCCAGGGACCTCTTCTGTCCCAAAAGGGGCATCTTCCATTATTGGGGGAGTCCTCACCACGTGCATCATGGAAAGGACCTTGAGACTTCTTGTGCCACATCTTCCCCCTCCTCTGGTTCCTGGAGAAGGAACACTGAGGTTTGGGAAAAGCATAGGCCCACGACAGACAAGGTCTTCCCGTCCTGCTCGCACCTGACTAATGTATCCATGATCTTAGCACCGAACAGAGCTGATGGTTCGATAGGGGTGTTTAAAATAGAAGACTTGAAGGAGTCCGCGAAGTCACAAATGCGCATCCAGGCGTGGCGTCTCATGACTATGCCTGCACCCACAGCTCTAGCCACTCCTTCGGTCGCGTGGGACAGCAGCCTCATGGACAAATTGGATATTGACTCTAGGGTGGCAAGTTGTGGAACAACTTTATCACGTGTCCTGTCCGAAACTTGACCTGCGAGGGTTCCAGAGAGTTTGGTGATGAGATCTCTCTGGAGCCTCGTAAAATGTGCCAAAAAGTTCAGAGACCTCACTGCAAAGGTCGCTGACGCAGAAACTCGCTTCCCTAACCTGTCCACCGCCCAGGACTCTCTATTGGGCGGGTGAACAGCAGGACTTTCCTCCGCAAGTTCCTTTTTCGTGGCTGCCGCCACCACCATAGCGTCTACTGGCAAACCTCTAGACCAATGTGGTTGATCCTCTGGAGGGGACAGTATTTTATCTAATCTCCTAGGGATGGCCTCAATGGTGTCAGGGTTATTCCATGCCTGCTGCACGATGAGCTTGACCAATTCATTGGCGGGGGGGGGTCACCCAAGAAGTAGAGGGCCAAAAGCAGAAGGCATGCAGGAATACGGATACCTCCGAGGAAGGATTGGTGGGCTTACAGTCACCCCTCTGTTTCAAGATTTCCAGGATGTCTCCAAATGTGACATTGTCAGGGGCTGACTGTGGGGATCCTTCCCCTTCATCATAGTCCGTATCTTCCATGAGGGACTCTTCAGGGGAGTCCATGTGTTTCCTCTTACACACCCATTTCCGAGGGGGGTTCTTCGGTGGGAGTATCCGAAGAGGACTCAGAAAGGGAAATACCCTGAACAGGGGTTTCCTGGGCCTTGAGCTCTCGGAGTCCTGGGGGGTGGCCTTTGACAGCTGCGGCTCGGAGGGAACTCGTGGGATGACCGACATAGGAGGATTTCTGGAAGCAAGCACCCTCTCCATCACACGGAAAGCAGGCCCGCCTGAAGAGGAATGGGAGTCCAGAACCGAAGAAGACAATTTCGGAACCAGGATCACACCCCACTCCAGATGGTCCATCACCGGGGATGGAGCCTCAAGCAAACTAGGGGCGGGAGTCACCCTCAGACCGGAAGACGGAATCGCCAATACAGCCGGAACAGTGGCCAGAGCCGAGGGTTCCACCCCCCCAAGCATGAGATTGAGGAAGGGTGGGTTCTGACGGAACAGACACCCAAAGCGGCCTCGGAGCCTCATACACTGTCATTGTCGGCGCTGAGGAAAGGGGTCCTCTTGTAGACATCGGGCATATTAGCCTCGGAACCGAGGGATCCAAGGGAGGAGAGTATGTAGGGGTAAAGGCCAGAGTGGGATGGGGTCTAGGAAAATTTGTAATTCCCCCGGCGGTCAGCAGCTGATCAAAAAGACGCACCACATCCAATTCTGAAAGGCTCCTGGTAGACCTTACCGATGCCTCTGAGGGGGAAATAGGCCAGTCTTAAAAGGGACTGAAGGCTTGTCCAGCAAAAGGACCCACAGACAGAGTACTGGGTTCATGGTGTATCACAGAACGGCACTGACTATTCCAATTTGGAAACCAGCAACAAAGGAATGACCGTAGCTGAGAACAGGCTCAGAGCTGAGGTCACAGCTGGGGTGGAGGTCAATAACGGCTCCGAAGTTGTTGACGGAACCGACGTCGGGACGGAGATGGGGGACGTCAGTGCTGAGATGAAGGCAGACAAACTGGTCGGAACAGAGGTTGTAGTTGGAGTTGTAGTTGTCAGAGCCAGGGCAGGCACCGACGAGGAGACTTCGGTAAGAATCACTGGAGCCAAACTCGGAGCCAAGGTGGTCGGAACCGAGGAGTCAGTATGGTGCTCAGTGGAACTCTTATGGGCCTTGTGCTTATGGCTTTTGCCCCTATCACCGACCAGTGAAGAGGGGTCTGAGCAAGGACATTTCTTCTCCACAGAAGGAGGGGATGAGACCTCCGACGCATAAATAGCCTCCGAAAAAGGCGAAGGAAGCAGGCCCTTAAGGATCAGTTTATTTTGTTGCTCATTCAGCGTCTGCTGACTGAAGCTGGCACAAATATCACATGGAGGTTTCGCCGATAAATACGGAACCCCCAAACAATACACACACTCTTCATGAAGGTCGCTATTCGGGAGTTTACCACTGCAAGAAGAGCAGTGTTTAAACCCTGTAGTCCCTTTCTTCTCAGACATAATAGGAAACACTCACACACAAAAATATAAGAAAAGGAAATACCTGTGGGTAGAGCTGAGTGTAGTAAAGATACAAGAAATTAGCAAACTAACAGGAAAAAATCCACAAAAACTTGTAAAATTTAGAAAAATATAACACTTAGCTGGAGAGCTCGGTGAAATGCTGCTATATGGCTGCATGGTAAACGGGATCTGAGGTAACTGAGTGAAGGGTATTGTGGGTAGCAGCTTAGCTTGAGAGTTTTTGGTGCACGAAGCTTGGTACAAGGCCGACTCGGTTCCAAGGGCTCGGAACCGAACCCATCAGTGATGAATAGGAAGAAGATTAACAACTTCAGATCAATCTGTTTCCAAAGGGGGGATGTCAAGAGCCCATTTCTAGGGCAGAATTTGTGAGATAGGGGCAGGAGGCAGGATATGGGGAATAGAATGCTGGTATAGTGATTCTAAAGGTATTAGAATGTCCCTTTTAGAAAATATCCTTTTTGTTGTAGTTTCTCTTCTGTAATGAAGTGTACACAAGCATTAAATTCATTCAAAATGTTTTCTGCCCATTTAAAACACTTTCCAAGCCTTTAATTCTCACAAATCAACTAAATGTTTACAGAAACAGTACACTTCTACAACATAATTAGCTACTAAATAACAAAATAAACCCCTATATAAAAAGCAGTCCCCAACAGGAAACTTCAAATATTGTGGAAAAAGGGGAAACACCTTTTAGTTACAAAATAAAATAGCTATCATTTTCTTAAAGGGGCAAGTATTTCTGTGTATGAAGGGCTCCCCTGAGGGGACATATCTACTAGAAATGAAGCTTCAAAGATGACTGTTGCTGCTGCTGTAGAACCACAGAGCACCTTCCTCTCAAAGTCTCAAGAAAGTACTGAAGATTTCTTCACTCTGACCGATTTTCTTCCTTTGGGCCGACCAATCAGCAATCCGAGTGAAGATGTGTGGGGACCCACAGCTTTGTGAAGCTGGCCTGTTGTATCCTAGGGAGGCTACAACCCACACAGCCAAAAGGCTACTGCAGCAGTGAGACTGATGAACATCAATTTATGGATTAAAAATTCACAGGACAATGGTGTATCTGAAAGCCAACATAAATGTGAGCAATGTTGAAGCAGAAAAGGTTCTTTTCTTAACTCACTGGTATAAATTTTACTAAAATCACATTATCATTTAAAAATAACTGTTAAAAGTAAATTCTGCAGTACAAAACAAATATACATTTTCAAGCTCCTTTTATGCAACTCCAACAGACTTATTTGCCTTAGCAAATAAGGTAAGATACCAGTTAATTCTACAGGCACGGTCTAACTACAGACTTCTGACACAAAATACTGTCAAAATAAGTTGTAAAATCATGATGCATATTCTAGAGTGGCAGCATACCTAACCATGGCTAAAGTGCAGAAGGCACCAATAAACAGAGTGTTTTAAAAGACTGCATAATATCAAGGCATTTTATGTTTGCACTAAGTTTAGTGCTCAGTGCAGGTACTGAGGAAACAATCTTTCTACACTACGCAAAAAGATGTGAGAGGACTAATAAAATGGGTGGATGTTAGTTGACCGTCCAAATGGTCAAATCACACTATGACAGAAGAACAGCCAACATTAAAACTTGTAATAGATTTTCTGCCTTTACTCTGTCTGACATAAAGTGACCTCAGAACCAAATGTATCAAGCTGTAAGGGTGCATGAGGTTTTGCCCCTCATCCTCATAGAAAATCCAATTAGCTGTTTTAGCTACAACCATCTTGTTTTATCCAAGTGCCATTCGGCTCTCAGTTTTAAAACCTACTCTAGTTGGGTGCAAGCAATAAAAATACATAAAAAGTACAGTTTCATAAGTAAAACAAGCCATGGCAATAGATGTTTGAATAGATAACTACTGCAGTACACTTAAGTTATACAGAATATTCTAGTAAGGCCTGGACATACTATTCAGCTTCCAAAGCTTTACAGCACCTTCCATGCACCCTAGACACTGTCCTACATGAGGGAAGCAGGATAAACACTGTAGGCAGGATGCCAAAAACTTCAGAACTTTCTTGCCACTGACGAGTGCGCTCATCTGTGGGCTTTGAGAGACCATCTTCTACCACTTTTTCAAGGCTCTGCAGACAAGCTCCTTTTTGTGGATTACCATCCAAAATAAAACATATTACTAAAGAAATATTATACTGAAGTGTAAATGTAATTTTGGACCATGTACACAGATTTTTTTTTTAATAGTTGTCACTAAAGTTTCACTTCAGAAGCTTTTACATTGACTTTTGGTTTCCTGAGGGGAATCTATAGCAAATTTTGTATTTTTTGCTGGAAAACAGCTATTTTTGCCTCAGGCTCCATTCTTCAGGGCTAGATCTTTTGGTTTTGAGGGATGTCATGTAAAACTTTTACCTGAAAACTTGACTTTCCTGTCAGTATGTTTTACAAACTCTACAACACTCTACTAAGTTCCACTGACTGCTTATTAGGCATCTTTATTGGCTGGCAGTTGGTCTTTGTTCCCTGTGGGAATTTCCTTGATCCTTTGTATTTTTTATCTAAGAAAAGTGTACTGCTTGTGCATAACGATGTTGTGAGAGGCTAGGGCTAGTGTGTTTAATGATTCATTTTTTTTTATCTCTAACAGTACTTAGAAGGTATCACCAACTTGTAAACTATGCTATCCACCTGTCAGATACTGTTTTTAGCTGACACACATCTCTGAGTCCCAGTGGGGATTCCTTTTCTAAATGGTCAATTTTTGTGAAGAAAAGTGTAATCTTTTGTTGAAGGGTGCTACTATGGACTAGGACTATCATGTGTGGTGGTTCTCTCAAAGAATCTTTACCCCTAATCTCAAACCACAAAAAAAAAAATCAAAATCATAAAACACATCTTCTAAATGTGTTGAATTACTACTACTTTATATTTGGAAAGATAATTCATGAGGCATCGCATTCAGTTATACCCTAAAATATATTTTTACATTAAATTTTCAGTCTTTTTTATGTTTATGCTTCTGTAACTCTGTGATTCAGACTTCTAGTGAAGTCTGCAAACCAAATCTAGGCAAATGATGTGTGGAAGCAGCAAGAAAGGTTGCACCTCACCACAAGTGGCAATAACAAGAAAGAAAGAAATAGAATATGTTTCTATATAGATTGTTGTTCAGATTCATAGTTCTGAAAACAACCTAAAAATAATGCAAGAAAGCTATAAAAACAGGAATTAATAATTTACAGTGATGCCTGTAAAAGAAGGGAGGAGGGGGTAAACTGGAAGTATGACAGCTAAACATGTAATGAAAGACTGGGTAAGCGGGACAGAAACTTTAAATCCAAGTAGGCAACACCTTTTATGCATTTCTTCATAATCATTAAAAAGCCCAGTCTACTGATAATGGGAGAACGTAACTGATTGATAAAATGGTGATAAATGTAGAACAGAAGTCTTCTGCACTGTTAGAGGAATTCAAGAATACCAAGCTATTCTAGATAAGGGGGCAGAAAAACATGAAATATTGCAATGTAACAATCTGTAGCTTTTCTTAAAACCATGAAAAAATAAATAAGCTAAGCAGTTATGAGATGTAATCAAAAATATTCCACTTCCTAATATTTTGTTAAGAAGCTAGAAGCACTGTGAAAAAAATAGTTTCCTCACATAAAAAAAGAGATGCTGCACTGCAGGAATACTCATCAGATCCAGAAATTAATGTTACAAAGATGATTTGTATCTAGCCTGCTGAAAACTGAGCCTCCGGAAATAATGCTGCAGTAAGTTTTGAATAAGTACTCACCATATCCAAATAACTCAAAAACGAGCATCTGGAGTGAATCCAGTGAGTGAGACTCTTGCTCCTTGTCAAGAACTGCTGTTGGTTTTCACACCACCAGTATACCTGGGAGCAACATCCTCTGGGGACCACATTAGTGCTCCAACATAAGAAGCATCCACCACTTCAGAACCACTATTTATTTTACTCTGCATGTGCATAAAGCCTCAGTCATTTGCTTCATAATACTACCTTGCCTGCCAGATGTGGAGTCCTCCAACACTCAGTACTAAACAATACAAACACAGGTATAAATCAGCTGTAACAGTGCAGTAACTGCAAAAAGGTAATACATTGTTAGCTTTAAAAATGCGTTACTACATTCTACGAAATGTTCTAAGACATCATCAATTTTAGGAAACCACTGTAATAGATGAACTGTTCAAATTAAAGCAGCTTAAAAACTGCCACTACTTCCCAAGCCTTTAACTTAGATGATCATTCACAACAGACTCCCGAGTTTCAGTGTACCTGTTTTTTTTTTACTTTAATAATGCCACGGCATATCTCATATAGGCCATCTAACAAAGTATACCAGTCTCTATCTTAACAGAGACCCAAGAGGCTCTAGGGAGATGTTTTTAATAAACGCTGTACCAAAATCAGCTAGACTACAATTTTTATTTTTGGTCTACATTACATAACTGAAACCCAAGTTATGTGCTGTTGCACAACTATCCTCTTAAACAAATGTTAGTATGCTGACATGCTGTTAAGTATACTGACCAAAAGAACAGATGTTTGAATAACATAATCAGTGTACAGAAAATAAAATGGGAAAAAATAAAAGGCAAACATCATTCCCCTGGCCTGATCTCTTCTTCAGCAGATGGTGTCCTTCGTAGCATATGGATGCAATCTTATGAAGTGGCCACTACAGGAAGAAGAGTAATAAAACAGACAGCACCGCACAACCAACTGTGTTTATAACTTTTTTTTGCATGGTGTACAGGATCAGCCCAATTGCACTCTTTCCTTCACTCAACCAATCCATTTGTTCCTCCATGAGGACAAAGGCATGGCCTCTGGACCATTTGTTACTAGGTGTAGCGAGAGTCAGATGTTAGAGAGCAGAAGAATCTGCAAATCCTGCAGCATCTCCTATCCCCACCCCCTTGGCAGCATCTTGCACAGATACATGCACCTCTATGTCCAAAGTACATAGATAAAGTGCGATGCTCTCTTTGGCAGAAGCATGTTTGCTGTCTGACCCACAGGTAGAGCTCCATGTGCTAAACCCAGATTGAGCAAGCAGGTATCAGCCTCACACATTCATACCTCCGCAGCTAGGTCCTCAAGATCCATGTTATCTAGGAACCCCACCCCACCTCCACCCAAGCGCCATACTTCTTGTGCAACTTATTGTTAGCACAAGCGTCTATGCTATATTGAGATCTGCAAAATGGTGTGTGTGTGTGTGTGTCTTTTACCTGTATTTTATTTTATCAATTTGTGTTAACTTGCTGAGCATAAATATGTGTGTTATCAGATGCATCTTAGAGAAATTACAGAAAAAAAATAAAGTTACAGTAATTTTTTTTTTTTTTTTTTAGTAAAGAACTTCTTTCTTCATATGATTATCAGTCTTCCATCAATCCCAAACAATAATAAGGAAGCAATAAATAATGTCTTATGGGCTAGTTCCCCAGTCTGTAAAAAACATAATAAACTGTTTCAAAATACTGCAACATTATTTGGATGCTACTGTCTTGCAAAATGCATTTAACAAGACACATTTTCTTCTTCTTCTGAACGATAGAGCTAACGATAACTTAACACAAACAAAGTTCAGTTGTCATAAACAAGAGTCACATGTTAAAAGGGTGTGAAATACTTTAAAACAGTGAAATGCACAGGAAGAAAATATTCTGTAAGCAACACAAGAAAATTACTATCATTTTATATTCTAAACCAACCTAAAGCTGCTATATAATAAGGAATAATTTGTTGATAAAGTTTAATACATGTTGAAATGTTGTTTTACTTTCCATTACAGTTAATACATCTAATATATTTGTCATTTCAGAAGATTTCACTGTATATGTGTCATAGCAACCATCCCTTTATCCATTTCATTCATTATCCTAATTATGCTCTCTACTGTCATAACCATTATTTTTTGTACTAGCTTTCTTAGCTACTATCACCAACAGAAACAAATTAGTCCACTCATTTATTGTACATGTCATACATTTACAGGAATCATAGCAAGTTAAAGGCTACAGAGGCTTGCAATCATGCCTTGTCAATTTCTACCCTAGACACTGCTTCCCCTATTAAGGAGGGTTGGGTCAGTCAAGTGTGGAGTGAATTTATGAATGCCAATCCAATTGTCCGAAGCTTGGTCATCCATAGGATCTTGGTTTTTAGTTTGTAGGTCACACTGCTTTATTTGTAGGGGGAGACTATTCCAGAGGTGAGGAATATACTAAGTAACAAATCTGCCTACACATCTTGATTTATTGATTTGCTGAAGCAATTTTTGATCATTTGCTCTAGAATCTGTGTGGTTATTTGATTTGTTAAGAAACAAAACATTCTAGACTACTGGGTGACTGCTTGGAAGTTTGAAAAGCATAGATCTCCTCTGAGAGGCCTATACGACACAGAAAAGAAACATGCTTCAAGTCTTTTCTGATAACAATAATTTAAGCATATGATCGTCTTTGTGAGTAACGTCTGAGGCATTTCCAATTATCTGATGTATCTAGCAAGGTACATCCCGACAGGGGCAATGTGTTCTACAACTAGTCTGAACAAAGGGAACAATGACCTTTAGATATGGATGATTTTCCCTTGGTGATGACCTGCACCAAGTAAAAGGATTTCAGTTGTTAGATGGTTATTAAAGGAGAGGGAATTATCAACCCGGGTTCACAAGTATCTATGTACAGTACATTTTCATTTTGAAGTGAGGTACTGTCAATGCTATATGCTTAGGTGGCTGTCTACTAACCATACCAATGTTGCATTTTTTTAGCATTTAATCTAAGACCATGTTCAATACACCAAGCATTTACAGGTTGTAAGTTCCTTCTGGTGGGCTTCTGTGTCAGAGGGGTATTTTACAAAGACTCCCAATTAGCAGTCATCTGCAAACTTGGCTAGCAACAGATCTTGTTTTTTTATCTGTAGGCTTAAAAACAAGATGTGAGCACACCAACAAAGCTGAGAAAAAGCCAAAAAACATCCTAAAACACTTCTTTATTACAAAAAGATGAGTGCTTTGATGGGGTTACCGCTTCATCAGATCCATATAAAAAGCAACTCAAAGTAAAATACTTATACAAGTTAAAATCACATATAATTAAAAAATCAAGTTCCTCTTCTACTAATTAAAGCTGGCCTTAAAGGAATACTAGCATTAAGCCTAAGTAATTATTCACATTACCTCTTCTCACACCAGGTTTAGCCAGTTGTAAAACCCTAAAATGGAAGACAGTATGCCCTGTTTTAGCCATATGTGCTGCCAATGCATTTGTAAGGACTTTGTTTCTGATA
This sequence comes from Protopterus annectens, assembly GCF_019279795.1. Classification (NCBI taxonomy): domain Eukaryota; kingdom Metazoa; phylum Chordata; order Ceratodontiformes; family Protopteridae; genus Protopterus; species Protopterus annectens. The sequence goes on from NC_056731.1 coordinate 1,137,545,023, forward strand.
GTCCCAACATGTTCCAAAATCCTTTCCTTAAACTTACGCATCGTCTTGCCCACATAAAAACTTTGGCACTCATTGCAAGTTGCTAAATAGACCAATTATTATTGCATGTGACAGACAACCTAGGAACAAATTCTCTCCTAGTAATGGGGTGAATAAACACTTGCTCTCTGACTATAAAAGTACATGCTTTACATTTACCACAAGGCAAAGTTCCTAGTCTTGGCAAAGGATCAGTCACTGCAACCTTAGGGGCCATAGCATAGCATCCTTTACAAATTCTTGATATTTCTAAAGATACAGCTCGGACAAGACCCAACCACTTCACTGGTGGCTTCATCCACTAATAGTATAGGCCAGTTTTTCCTAATGATAGCACAAAAATCAGAAATATTACTAGAATAGGTAAACAGCATTTTAGGATGTCCATGATTCAAGTTACTGCTATGATACCGCCTATTATAATTCCTGTACTTATTAGAAAAATAGGGAGCTCCTTTCTCATTCCTGTGTACTTGTACCTCCCTATGAATATCGGCTGTCAGTCTATCAGGATATCCTCTATCCGAAAGATCATGCAAAAAATTATCAATAGATTCACTCATGCCTGTATCATCAGTGTTAAGGCGTGATAATTTCAAGGATTGTCCTGTTACAATATTTTCAAAAATATGTGAAGGGTGCATATTGGATTTATGCAATATACTATTCTTCCAGCATGTCTTCTTAAAGCACTTGGTGTCAAGCCCTCCCAAATCATTCTTATGAAACGTGATATCCAGAAAATCTATACTAGTTAATGACCAATACATAACAAATTTAAGGAAGCTGGTAGTCCCTTCAAGATACATAATGAATTCATTCAATTGTGCTTCACTACCCTTCCACAACAGAAGAATATCATCCACAAACCTGCCATAATATATTAGAAGTGCATTATAGGCATTACTATTCAATACGCTTTCTTCTTCCCATTGTGCCAACAACAAATTCGCATAGGTGTTGGCACATGGTGTACCCATGGCCACCCCTTGTTTCTGCAGGAAATATCTATCATTAAAAAGAAAAACATTATGGTTCAAGAATAAATCCAACAGTGTACAAACCACAGTTATTGTATCATGACTATAATGGCCATGATGTGCCATATAAAGTCTAACTGAGTCTATTCCCTCTGTATTAGGGATCACTGTAAACATAGCCAGCCTTAGGCAGAGGCCAACTAGGCGCCGCTCTAGCAGGGGCACTTTTCCAGTATTTATTTAATGTAGTTAGACCAGGATGGGGGCACCGGGTGGTGTAGTGGGGGGGGTGCAGTGGAGCCCTTTTGCCTAGGGCACCAGTTGACCTAAGGCCACTCCTGACTGTAAATAAAGTTTTGATATCAAGAGTGACTAACAAAATTTCTGACAAATCAAGACCTTGTACTTTATCAAATAAAGTCGCTAGACAATGTTGTGTATCCTTTAACACTAAGGGGGCCTCCTCTAGAAGAGGTTTCAGCATATTCTCTACATACTGGGACAAGGGCTCAGTGGCCCAACCACGTCCAGAGACTATGGGTCACATGGGAGGTTTCACTAAAGTTTTACGTATCTTGGGTAGGCCATTAAATGTTGGTATCAGTGGATATTCAACTATCAGAAATTCATATAAGTCAAAATCTAACAGCCCGTACATAAGTAGCTCATAGAGCACATCCCTGATGGTACTTATACTTCTATCAATAACCTGTGCATCTATCACCGTGTATGTGTCTACATCCAAAAGTTTTCATTCATAGAACTTAAATAATCAATTCTAGTAAGAATAACTACTGTGCCCCCTTTATCAGCTGGTCTAATGCTGATACTATCCAATCTCTGTAGTTGTTCGAGGGCTTCACTCTCTAGTGCTGTTAAATTAGAGAAAAGGCTTTTAGTTCTGCAAAACGCTTAATATATATCTAACTCGCATGTAGGTTCATATATGAATACTAGGCTAGCTGCCTTGAAGGACCACTTTAAACCTAGCCAATAAGCTGAGGTCGGAATCAAACCTTGCACCGTGTGTTTATGAGGTAAAGATCATAACCATTATGCAAACTCACCCAGTGTGAATACACTAATGGCAGTGTGGCCTCAGCCACCTTGGAACTCCATTACATTAACACCTAATGCTCCCATTAGCTGCCAACCATGGGGCAAGCCATAAGTGGTTCCTTACTCCCATTCTCTCCAATAGCCACATGAGCTGCTAACTGAACTTGGTTCACTTGCACACAATTTGCTAATCAAACTCAGGTCACTTGTAGCTTATGCAAGGCATTCTCCCTCTATGCCACTGAGCTGGCTTATACTCAATAAATATATATATATATATATATATATATATTTAACACCTTTTTTGAATTATCACTTGTGACACAGCAAGCGTACATTTATATAAACGCAGCAAGTTCACATTTACACACACATTATACATCATATGTATTCTTCTACATAATATAATCAATCCAGCATTACATAACGTGTTCATTTCCTGACAATTCTTAAACATCATTCCTCCTCCAAAACATTTCCGTAATTTCCATTTTTTTCTATGTAATTTTCTTCTACCCTTCGAAATGTCCTACTTCCTGTTCTTTTATCTCAATATTATTATTATTATTATTATTATTATTATTAATATTATTAATGTTACAATATTCACTACTTCAAGTACAGTTGGTTTATATATTTATTTATTTATTTTACATTTGTTGACCAGGATAGTCCAACTGGATACATGTCCATTTTCATCGGAAGCCCGGGGAGAAAAGCTCTACGTAACAAAACAGTACAGAGACAGTAAATACATAACTAAGTTTTAAACACAGGAAACATATCAAAATATTAACATAGGATACAAGCAGATAACATCTTTCAATATGTACAGACATACATATGCAACGAGGCATGGGTAGATTACTAAACAGCAGATTGGGACGTAATAAGAAGTTATGTACCTACCATAACGTTCCATGTTAGTTGTCTTCATCTCGCCTTCTTTCTTGCTGGATGGGTTCGGAGCCAATCCTCGGCTCCGACTCGGCCTTTTACTAAAGCTCAAGAGCTATTTACCGGCACGAGGCCTCCCCTTATCCCACAATGCTAGGCGTCAGATATCCAGATCTCGTTTGGAAGAGCTAACACCATGGAAAAATCACACTAGTTCCCACCACAGGTTTACCTACAGTGCTACAAATAGAGGAGGACGTAACCTAAAAAAAAAGGTCAACCACAGGAAGAAGGCCTCAAAAGGGATTCTTCTCGGTCCTAACCAGGCTAGGGAAATGGAGGTTGGGACGCAAGAACGAAGGCGAGATGAAGACAACTAACATGGAATGTTATGGTAGGTACATAACTTCTTAATGTTAAGTTATCTATCTCGCCTTCATTCTTGCTGGATGGGACAGCGTCCCTAGCACCTTAGCCCTGGGTGGCTCATCGAAACAGACTCTTGAGCACAGTGGAACAAAGTCAGCTCGACTCCTGGAGGCCATATCCAACTTGTAATGCGAAATGAAGGTATGAGGAGTGGCCCATGTGGCTGCAGCACAAATAGATTCCATTGGAAGTCTAGCCTGGAAAGCTACCGACGTAGCCAATGCTCTGGTGGAATGAGCTTTTGGTTTTGTAGGGAGTTCTTTATGTCTCAGTTGGTAGATCAAGGTAATAATAGAGGCCAGCCACCTGGACAAGGTTACCTTAGAAACTGGCAGGCCCTGCTTCCCCTCAGCATAGGACAGGAAGAGTTGATCTGATTTTCTTGACTGTTTGGTCCTATCCAAATAAAAACGTAACTGCCTGTGAACGTCCAAATAGTGTAACTTTTGTTCAGCTCTGTTTGAATAATTAAGAAAAAAGACAGGAAGATCAATAGCCTGATTGAGATTTGTCTCTGAGGGTATTTTGGGTAAAAAGGAAGGATTAGTCCTGAGTGAAACTCTATCTTTGTGAAAAATAAGATATGGAGGACGAATACAAAGGGCTTGAAGTTCCGATACTCTTCTGACCGAGGTGATGGCTACTAAGAAGAGAGTCTTCCAGGAGAGTAACTTTAAGGAACAAGAAGCTGCAGGTACAAAAGGAGGGAGAATCAATGAAGTTAATATCAAGTTCAAATCCCACGGAGGGGGGGGGGGAGTTCTTTAACCGGGGGTCTAAGTAAAATAGTCCCTTTAAGAAAGGCCTTACAAAGTTTGTGGGACATGATACTGGACTCCGACAGGCTAACGTAAAAATTTGCGATAGCAGCCAATTGGACCCTAATGGTGGCAAATGAGGAACCTGCTCGAAAAAGTTCCACCAAAAAATCTAAAACATTATGGACAGGGGCTGTAAAGGGATCTATCTTTCTAGCCTCTGCCCAGAAAGAAAAACATTTCCACTTACTAGCATAAGTCTTCCTAGTAGAAGGTTTATGCGAAGAAAGTATGATTTCATGCACTGGCTGAGAAATATGTGGAAGCCTGGCTAAGGTTGGAAGTGGAGCAACCAAGCTGTGAGGTTGAGAGACTGAAGGGATTGGTGCAGCCCGTCTGACTGATGGACCAAGAGGTCTGGCACTGGGTCCAGATTCCAGGGCTGCTCCAGCAGGTGACGATGCAAGAATGGGAACCAAATTTGTCGAGGCCAGTAAGGAGCAATGAGGATCATCCTGAATCCCAAGGCGGTCGCTTTCTGAATCAGTTTTGGAATTAAGGGAAAAGGAGGGAATGCATAGAGCAGACCCCGGGGCCAATCGTGAACTAGAGCATCTCTGGGGGTATGGCCTGGGAGGGGGAAGAGAGTGAAGAAGTTGCTGCACTTGCTGTTGAGAGGGGTTGCAAAAAGGTTGCAGCAAGGTTGACCCCATCTGCGGAAAATTTTTTCCGCTAATAACTGATTGAGAGACCACTCGTGAGGCATAAGGATTGCTCTGCTTAGCCTGTCCGCTATGACGTTGGACTTCCTGGGATGTGCGTTGCTATCAAAAACCGTTGAGAGGAGATCGCCCACTGCCAGAGTCTGAGTGCTTCTCGACATAAGGGATAGGACCTGGTTCCGCCCTGCTTGTTGATGTACCACACTACCGACATATTGTCTGTCTGAACTGCAATAGTCCCGGTAGGTAGAGAGTCCTGAAGAGCTTGCAACGTTAAAAGCACCGCTCTCATCTCCAAGAAGTTTATGTGCAGATGGTACTCTAGGGGTTGCCAAGTGCCCTGGACAGTCCTGCCTTGAAAATGCCCCCCCACCCGATCAGGGAGGCATCCGTTGTCACCGTGGCAACCGGGGGAGGAAGCACAAACGGTCTGCCCTGAAAAACTTGAGGGGAGACCATCCACCAAGAAAGGTGGTCTTTGCATGATTGGATGATTATTATGTTGTGAGACATCGGAAGCTGTTGAAAAGACCATTGGGTAAAAAGCATCCATTGAAGAATCCGCATGTGAAAACGAGCCAGGGGAAGTAATGTGATTGCTGCTGCCATGAGACCCAAGGTTTTCAGTACAAATCTGGCCTGAATTCTCTTGCACTGTAGTAATGTTTGAACATGTCGGCGAATGTCTAATACTCTTTCTAATAGAAGTTTTGCCGACAGTTCTTTTGTGTTTAATATGGCGCCTATAAAGGTTATAGATTGACAAGGAGACAACACAGACTTTTCGAAGTTTATAGAGATACCTAGCTCGGAGCAAGTTTGGATGGTATAATCCCTGGCTCGGATTAGCTGATGCCTGGTGGAAGCAGTTAGGAGCCAGTCGTCTAGATATGGAAACACCTGGAATCCTTGCCATCTCAGGTGAGCCGTAACCACTGCCATGCATTTGGTGAACAACCTGGGTTGCTGTGGTGAGACCAAAGGGCAGGGTTCTGAATTGATAGTGACTGGCTCCCAGCCGGAAGCGGAGAAACCTCCTGGAGCGTCTGTTCATTCTGATATGGTAGTACGCATCCTGAAGGTCTATGCAGTACATCCAAATGTCCGGACCCAAAAAGGGGTAGAATGGACTGAAGCGTGACCATCCGGAACTTCGTTCTTTGAAAAGATTTGTTTAACCTGCTGAGATCCAAAATGGGTCTCCAGTCCCGTTTTCTTTGGTACCAAAAAGAACTTGGAGTAAATCCTGGATCCTTGCTGGTCTGCTGGGACTGGCTGGATGGCTCTTTTTTCTAGCAGTTTTGAAATTTCTAGTACTGCTTTTTCCCTTAGACTGGGTGGAACATCTGGAAGGGACCTGTTTGTTTGCATGGGGGTGTGGACAAAGGGGATTTTGTAACCTCGGATATGATAGACTGTACCCATTTGTCTTGTGCGAGGAGTCGCCAGGCTTCTGGGTACAGTGACAATCTTCCCACGACTGCCTCTGAGAGTGGATAGTCGGGCAGCCCCTCAGGGGTGCCGAAAGGGTTTGTCAGAAAAAGATTCCCTGCTACCCTGATTTTGCGGACCCCCTCTGCCCCTTGGGCAGCGTCTGTTGTTGTTCCCTCCTCTGCCCCTGGAGGGAAACTTGCCACGTGTGTCAGGCACGACTCTTTGGGGTTTGTGAAACCACATTTTTCCACTCTTCTGACCTTTAGGGTATGGTCTAGAAGGAGTAGAAAAACGGAGTCCCACGGCAGAGAGAGTCTTGCCTTCCTGCTCACATCTGGTAAGGGTATCCTTTCACCTGTGGTCCGAACAAAGCCGAACCATCGAAGAGGGTATTGGTGAAGGACACCTTAAAGGGGTCAGCAAAGTTACATAACCGCATCCAGGCATGTCTTCTCAAAGCCACGCCTGTGCCTGTGGCTCTACTCGCCCCATCGGCTGCATAAGAAATGAGCCGCATTGAGGAGTTGACTATAGAATTAAGGGTCGCCAGCTGGGAGTTAATCTTTTCCTGAGACCCCACAGCAGATGGATCCTGAAGGGTATCACCCAGTTCCTTAAGGAGATCTCTTTGAAGGCGGGTGAAATGGCACAGATAGTTCAGCGACCTCATGGAAAAGGTCGCTGAAGAAAACATCCGCTTCCCGTACCTGTCCATTGTCCTAGATTCTTTATTAGGTGGATGGACAGGCACTGAAGGGTCAGCCAACTCCTTCTTAGTGGCTGCTGCAACCACCATGGCATCAACAGGGACACCCTTTGTAAGAAACTGTTTGTCGGATGGGGCTGTAATGAATTTTGTGGGCCTGCGGGGTGTTGGTTCCACGCCTTCCGAGCCACTACTTCCATGAGCAGGTCGAAAGGCGGAGACACCCAGGAGGTGGAAGGGCGAGAACCAAACGTGTCCAGATACACCGACTCGTCCTCGGAAGGGTTAAGGGTGGTCCAGTTCCCCCTCTGCTTAAGGATCTCAAGGATGTCTCAGAAGGAGACATCCTCAGAGGGAGACCTTGGGGACCCTTCCGAATCCTCCAAGTCGATGTCAGAGGTGACTGACTCGGGGGAGTCAACATGCTTCCTCTTACATTTTCTCTTCCGAGGGGGCTCCTCTGCGAGATCAGGGGCGGCATCGGAAGAGGAAGATACACCCAATGGGGCTACCTGGAGCGCTTGTTCTCCACGCTTGGGGTCAGGAGGGTGGACAGAGACCGACGCAGGCATCATGGGGGGGTGGAGCCGAACGGGTCTATCGCGGAGCTGACACCGGAGTCAGCACGCTCCTCATGACCTCAAAGGCGCCCCTATCAGGCAGAGAAGAGGGTCCAGGCTCAGAAGAGAAGTGAACCCCTTCCGGCACCGAGAGGGACGGCTCCGAGGCCGATGTCGGGGCCGAGCTCACCTGCGCCGAGGCCCCGAGAGGGAGAATGGGGTCGGACAAGAGTCCGATGCCACTCACCCCCTTGGAGCCGACGAGGGAGTCTCGGCACCTGGATCCCTCCAAGGACGGTACCAATGAAGAGATCGGAGCCAACGAGGGAGCCAAAAGGTGAGGTATCGGCTTTGACGTTCCGGCGATTCGAGCCCCAACAAGTTCCGGCTCCGAACACGGTAGTAGAGTTGGAGGAGGAACTGTTGAAGAAACAGGGACAGCCACAGTCTGTTGAGAAGGGCTAGTCAACATTTTGGCCAGTGCCTGCGACTTAAGGAGCCTGCTGACCACCCTCTCTAAGTCATGATCAGATAGCCTGGAGGACCAAGAGGAATGGGATCTATGGCTCCGCTACGATTGTCGTAATGGGGAACTGGGAGCCGAGCGAACGGACTCTAAAGAGGGGGACCTCAAACGCTTTCGGCTCAGAGAAGGCTCCGATAGAAAAGTCGAAGCCGAATGAGGTCTCGAAGTGTCGGTTCCGGCCAGAACCGACGAGGAGGCAGAAGATCCACTCGGTGTCGGCTCCGAACAGGGAGCTGACGGTTTGGCAGGCTTTAAGGATTTCCCCGACGAAGGCTTGGCCGGGGATCCTTCTGGCTTTAACAAGCCTCTCAAAATGAGCTTATTCCTACGCTCCTGCAGGACTCTCGGACTGAAAGCATGACAGACTGAACAAGAGTCCTGCAGGTGTAGGGGGCCCAAACAATAAACACAAGAAGTGTGAGCGTCTGTCAAAGACATCTTCCAACAGCATGAGTCACACTTCTTGAAACCTGAAACCTTGGTATCTTTAGACATGATAAAAGAGATACCAAGGGAAGTTTAACTAGTGCTTAAAACACTATACACAGACACACACGCACTAGAACTAACAGTACAATACCACTACAACTACAACACTTATCACTAACAAAAACTTAACATCAAAAATTATCCAACTATATATATATATATATATATATATATATATATATTATGTATAACAGTACTATAAAGAGACAGGCCTAACCACTACCCCAAAGGGTGGGGAGGGGGGGAGGGAAGAAAACTCTGTAACAACAGAAAAAGGAGATCCTAAGTGGGGTCTAAAGGGGTTACACGATCTAATAAAACTAATTGAGAAGAATATCTAAATATAACAACAACACTGACAGTAAAACAGCAGTAAAAGAATTATACAACCTGGAGCCGGTAAAAAACGCAACCTCGTAGCTGAAGCGGCAAACGAGATCTGGGTATCTGACACTTAGCATTGTGGGATAAGGGGAGGCCTCGAGCCGGTAAATAGCTCTCGAGCTTTAGTAAAAGGCCGAGTCGGAGCCAAGGATCGGCTCAGAACCCATCCAGCAAGAATGAAGGCGAGATAGACAACTTAACATTACATATTTAGTGGAGTTGTTAATCAGGATATGAGCAAGGGCAGTGTGACTTGAACTAATTTTTGAGGCCTTTTTTAAATAGGGGTAGCGAAGTTTCCTTGGTAAGGTTAGCAGGAAGTAGATTCCAAGTTTTACCAACTGAGTTGGCAAATAGAGCATCTCCTGCAAAGTTGTTGGATTTTTGGGTCAGTACCAATAGTTTATTAGATGAGCATAGTGGCCTGATAATGTTTTTAAGGGCAGGGGTGTTTTCAGGTTGGTGGAGGACTTTGTGCGCTACTATAAGCTGGTTGAACTGCAGAAGGGTAGGAAATCTTGCCATCCTAAAGCTTTTACGTTTTGACAATGATGAGTCCTATATGCCATGCCAGTAGCGAATCTAGCTATATGGTTGAAACAGCCCGATAATTTATTGAGATTGGTTTTGGACAGGTTGGCAAGTACAGAGGAGGCATACAAAAGGGTAGAGAGAAGGTGGGAGCGTGCAATAACTTCCTCGCAAGTGGGGTGAGGAAAGGTTTGAGCTTGTACAGGGAGCCAAGTTTTTTGTTAATAGAATTAATAGTATGATTAACATGCGTATCAAATTTAAAGCTGTTGTCGATTATTACACCTAGTAGGTTAGTGTGGTATCTGGGGAGATAATGGTGTCGTTGTTAAATTTAATGGTGAAGAATGGAGGAGAGCACCTACGGGTAGGGGAGAAAAGCAGCAGTTTGGTTTTGTTAGGCTTTAGAAGCAAGCAGCAATTAGCTAGCCAGTTTTCTATGGTGTTGAAAGTAGTCTGGGTTAGGGACAGTAGGTGTGTTGGAGAGGAGGCAGAACATATCAATGCTGAGTCATCCACATATTGGATGCAAGTAGCTTTTGGGATGGTTGTGTGAAGATCATTGATAAATATTGAGAAAAAAACGGGACCTAGTATAGAATTCTGTGGGACTCCTAGGGTTAGAGGCAGATGGGATGACAGCTTGTTCTGCCATAAGACAGCCTGCTATCGACCGAGTAGGTAGGACTGGAACCACTGTATTGCCTGATGGTCTAAACCGATGGATTTCAGGGTATTCAGCAGTAGCTGATGAATGACCATGTCGAAAGCCTTTGAAAGATCTAGGAAGAGTGCCGAGAATAGTTTACTGTCATTATGATTAAGACTGATGACATTAGAGAAAGATAGAAGAGCAGTGGTGGTACTGTGGAATGGCCTAAAGCCGTGCTTAGAGTCAGCAAGCAGTTTGTTTTGAATAAGAGTTGTTTGTGGACGTATTTTTCCATGATTTAGCTAGCGGTGACAGAATGGCTATAGGTCTAAAGTTAGATAGCTCCGTAGAACTACCTCCTTTATGGAGAAGTATTACATGTGAAATTTTCCATATTGATGGGATGGTTCCCTCGGAGATGGATCTATTAATCAGGATATAAATGGGGAGTGCTATGGCGTCCGCAGCTTTTTGCAGATATTCAGCAGGGAGGAGGTCGCCAGCTAATGTAGTAGGTTTTAGTTTAAGTAGGGCCCAGATTAGGGGAGTAGATACGGGTTGAAATGTAAAGGAGAGTTGAGCATTGGGTGGGTCAGAGCTAGGTGTGACAGCGCTGGGTTTGAGCACGTGGTAGTGAGATGAGTAGCTAGAGACTAGATAGTTTCGGTATTGAAGGTGTTTGCGATTTCTACAGGAGATTTATCAAGGTCAGCTGATGGGGTAAGAGTGGTGGTACAACCTGGATGGTTTAGACTTCCATTTCTGCATTCTAGCAATTGCTTTTTGGCACAGCCACCAGAATTAAACTCAGTAATGTCTTACAATGTGTAGGCAATTCAGATCCTGTATCCCAGCTTAAAAAAAAAAGCATTTCCTTAGTTACACTCATTTGCTCGCCCAGTATTCCTGACAAGAGTACTCTGCAGAGAATTTTTAAAGTCTGCCAACTTAGTACACTCCATAAACATATGTTCGCAGATGCCACTTTCTTCCCTATCACACCTCCATTTGCCATCTACTTGAGGAAAAATAGTTTGGCATCAGCTTGGGACATAAAAGTACCTATGAAACCACTTCCAGGGAAAAATCCTAAAATATATAGACTTTGTTGCATATGTGGAAGCCATACATATGTCTTCTCATTGTTTGTTTGTGAATTGCTTATCTAATCTCTCTTTCCAATCTTTTATGACCTCCTCTGATCGATTCCTATAGTTTTCGTGCAACATTTCATAAGCCCTACTGATTATCCCATTTTTAACTTGACTCTTGCCCTCTTCCCCTCCAAGATAAAACTCTTCAACACTTTATTAATTACTACCACACCTTCTCCTCTGGTTGATAAAACTATGCCTGACCTCAATACAAGAGTAAAGTGACTAAAACCTTTTTTACTGCTATTATGTTACTATCCACATGCATAAATAACAATTTCCAGTCTATCAATGTTGTATTATCTTTTGTTTAGTCTCTTTACACATATCCTTAGCAGCCGCAACAGAATAATTTTAAACCATACTCCTAAATACTTCATTTCATCATGTCCCCATAAAAATGAGTACTGCTTAAACAATTCACGTGTTAAGTACACAGCTTACAGCTATAGCATTTGTTTTATCTTCATAAATTTTATAACCCCAAAAAACTTGGAACTGTTTCAGAATGTTCCACAACACTGAGATGTACTTTTCTGGTTTTATCACAAGCAAAATACAGTTGTTTGCAAATAAAGCCAACTTTTTCTCTATCACAATGCCAATCCTTGAATTTCTGGGTCCCTTATTTTCTTTGTCAACAGTTCTAAATCTAATGCAAACAACAAAGGGGAAAGAAGATACCCCTGCCTGGTTCCTCTATTCAGACAACTTACCAGACAGGAAGCCTCCCCACTTCGATTTTTTTTCTTCGATCCCTCATATATCCTCCAATTTAACATTATTACTGTATTAGGGAATACAAGTGCCAGCTTACTATAAATGCTTTCTCTTAGTCAAGACCCACCCACAACAGTGGTATTTTCTTACACTCTGCTTACCTCTGAATCATTACTGTTCTATTGATGTTGTCAAATATTTGCCTCCCCTCCACAAAACTACACTGATCCATATACATCAATTCTGGTAACGCATTACAGGCTCATAGGTAAGTACTAGGCTATCTGCCCTTGTGGGCCATTTTAAGCCTAGCCAGTTTCCCTTTTTGTGCTAAAATATCCAATCCCATTTGGTTATAGACTGGCCTTACCCATTCCATGGTAGACAATTATATATATCCCCTAATGAAAATGACTAGGATCATACCATTTATGTTTGGTCTCCTCAAATTATTTAGAAACTGCATATGTGCATTACTAGTAAAGGAGGCAGTCCTGGGGTAAATTTTCAGTTTCCTATCCACAGATCTAAACTGCACTTGAAAATGGACAGGGACAAATTCATTTTATATGGATGGGGAGTCTGTTCCACAGCAGCAGTTTCCTCCATGAAATAAACTTCTCCCTCCAAACCACTCTGGTGATGCTGCAGAAGAGGTTTAGATCCTTAGACTGAGTATTTCTGATGCAATTTAACTTGATGATATGCAGTAAATTCATCAATAATGGGTCAGAGGATGCCTTCCATGCTCAACACAGGTCACCTCTTTGCAGTCTGTAGGATACAGAGTATAGTGACAGGGCTTTAAGTTGGTCCATGTAGGACATGTTGTTTAGGGCTTGTATCCTTTTAGTTCAGTATCTTTGTGGGTGCTCCAGTTGTTGCATGTGTTGGGATAGATACATGCCAAAGGAGATATTATATTCAATGGTGCAGTGGTGCAGCGGTAGCATTGTCATCTCACAGCAAGAGGTTCTCTGGTTCGATTCTTAGCTGGGGTGCTTTCTGTGTGGAGTCTGCATGTCCTCCCTGCGTTCGTGTGGGTTTCCTCCGGGTGCTCCAGTTTCTTCCTACGTTTCAAAGACATGCGTCTGAAGCATTTCACCCCAGGCCTCCACTGAAAATTGGCTTTGTTCCAAGTCGGACTTTCCCAGTAAACAAATGTTAAATAAATAAAAAATAAAAAAATAAAAAATGATTGGTCTAATGAGGGCTGAGTAAAGGGGGACAAAGACATCCCTTGATCTATACACAATCCATTTGTTTATAAGCTGTGCCGTATAAAAGGACTTTCTTAGAACAATGCCATTCTTTTAGCCATAATAGGCATAAACAGTTTAGAATCATGGTTTAAAAGTGAAATGGGCCTATATGAAGCTGGATCTGATGGGTATTTACAGTCTTTAGGTATTACAGGCACCACCACTTTTTTACAGTATGGTGGTGCTTCCCCTCCTTTTAAAATACCATTTAACAAAACCTTCCAGATTTTTATTACTTTCTTCCGTCCTAGCTTCCAAATATACATCTGGTATAAAAGTATAAAGTATACATCTGGTATAAAAGTGCCTATGGAGACTTTCCTGCAGACTGGTTATACAACACAGTTTTTATCTCATCTCTTACAATCCTAACTGTTAATTGTTAAGCCTTGTCCATCTCTGACCTTGGCATATTTAAGTCTTCCACAAATATTTCCAGTTGTGCTTTTCCTTGTTTTCCCCCCATTGCTCTGCTTTATACACATTTTCATAAAATTTCCAAAATACCTGCAGGATCTGTGCTTATTTTTCTTGTTAGAGGCTTCCTAAGTTTGGCAAAAAAAAAAAAAAAAAAAACTTTTACTTGCTTTGCACAAGTTATTGTGTTACGTTTTTGTGGTTTGGAGTTATTAGTAAGTTAGTTATTAGCAAAAAACAGTTGCATAACAGCAATCTTTCTAAACTCATGCATAGTATCCAGGTACCCCCGTATTTTCTCTTTAGCACTCTGCAGTTATACCTCTTCAGGTTCTGCAAGATTCTCCTTATTCTGCAACGCTTTAACCTTTGTCAGCCAATCTAAATAATTCTTGTTACTTCTTAACCATATCTTTTTTTCCTTTAATTTCTGCCCTGTTTTTAAACTCCATCTTCATTTTAACCCAGTGACTAGCTATAACTTGTGGAGTACTTTCTATCTTTCCAAAAAAACAACACAGACCAGCAGACAATGGTGCCCCTTAAAAGATGTACTTTAATACTAAATACTAAACAATGCCAAAAGGCAAAAAGCCTGCTGTGGGTCTATGGTGCTCTGCATGTTGCTGTTTTTACAGCTTAATATATAGAATCCTGTAGTCATCGTGGGATCCTTTTTCTATTATATATTTTTGTCAGTATCATGCCAATTTTTATTTTTTTCTAATTTTCCTTCAGGTTTGTTAACCTTGGGCTTTATTGTTTAGACGTCTTTTTTCTGGCGTCCTGGAAATTACCGCTAATTGACGGAGAAGAGTACAGCTTGTGTTTTCGGTTGGTGTCGTTTGGATCGAGTCGGGTATATTTTTTTCACCTTTAAATTATTGCTAGACTGTACGGGCTGTGTCTACATCAGGATTTCCAATTGAGCTTTGGATCTATATTTTATTTTTGGAACTATTCATTTATGGCTTTTTTTAATTTCTGTTGACTGGCGTAATAAACAACGGCTCGTTGGGACATTCAGTTTGGTTTTCTACATCTAGTGACTGGTCTTTCTTCCTACTTCGGACATAATGTTGTATTTCTGATTACATGAATGTAACTGTGTATTAATATACACTTTTTTGAGTTTGGATTAGTTTTTTATAATAGGAATAATCAGGTTTTGCTAACCTTGGGCCTTATATTCAGTGATCTTGGTTAGACGTCTTTTTTGGCATCTTGGAAACTACTTCTAACTGCCGGAGGAAAGAGCAGTTTGGGTTTTCGGTTGGTGTCGTTTGGATCGAGGAAGTCGGGCATTCATTTCATCTTCGAATTATTGCAGGACTATATGGGCTGTGTTCACACTAGGATTACCCATTGAACTTTGGACTTGTATCTTATTTTGGGACTATTTACTTATCGCTTTTTTTGGCGCCGCTGGATATTTCTATTTATTGGTGTAACCAACAATGGCTCTTTGGGATATCCAGTTGGTTTTCTACACCTAGCAACTGGTCATTCTTTCCATTTTGGATACAATGTTGGATTTCTAACTACATGAATATAATTGTGCATTAATATATATTCCTTTGGGTTTGGATTCGTTTTGTCATATCAGGAACAATCAGGTGACTTTTTTCCATTTTTAACTAGCCTGTTTGGCTGAAAGTTGGGAATATTAATTTCTCCACTAATGTCATGGTTATGCAACAACTAAGTGATGTTTTTTTACTTTTTGACCATCTGGGTTGGTTGCAAGTGGGGAATATTCATTTTCTGATTGTTGTTTTGTTTATAACAACTTTTTAGTTACTACTGGAACTGAATTACGAACCAAAACTTTTGGACTTATATGAGATTCAACATTTAGCTGTATGTTTCTAGGCCTTGTGTTCATTGTTCAAAATATTGATTATGTCTTATTTTTTGTGTATCTACAAAGTGTTTTTGTATCTAGTTTGGTACTAACATTTTGATTGTGAATGTTTTTTGATTTTGTTAGATGCACGATAGGTTTCAACAGTTAAATAGTGATACAATAATAGGTAATTGTCAAGGGTACACCTCTGGTTTACAGTCCATTTTGTACATTATTTAGAATAGGTTAGGGTGAATTTATTACATCGATGCCTTTGGCTATGTTATTCAAAATTACGCTTTTTACAATGATGGGCTATTATATTCTCTTTTAGGGGTGATGTCCTTTTTCTTATTATATTGCTGCATCTTTCTTGCCCTGATTTTAGTATTGGGTTGTAAGGTGTTTGTACTGTGGTTCTGATCTTCGAGACTGCCTTTGGTCCACATACAATTTATTCCTACCCAATGTATTGTATTAATATTGACTACTGTTGGATGATTCTTCCTACAATTTCTTGGGTAGTAACAAGCACATGGTTTTGACTGTCATTGTCCTATCTATTTTGGACTCAGTATTTTGGTTGATGCTACACCGAGAGTTTTGTATGATTTTGCTGCTATTGTCCAGGCCTAGCTGCTGCTTAGCAGTTGCACTGGATGCAGTTCTTAATTTTGGAACGTGAAGATAAGGTTCCTTTGGTTGGTATTCATAGTTTTTAAATATTTTTTGAAGTAAGAATCACACCAATAGTTATTATTATCTCTTAAGATATCATTTTGGATCTTATATACTTTGGATATGGATATTAATGGACTGTTACAAGGCCTTGCCTCTGATCGTAATGATTTGGCCTTTTTTGGGCTAGATGATTCACATCCTGAACAGGACTATTGTACTTCCACTCCTGAACAGGAATCATGTACTTCCCTTTTTTAAAACTGGGCAAGAGTATGAAACTATTACGCAGTAACATTTGGCACTTGAGATTATTCAAGGCCTATAATACTAAGGACATTTCCCCTAGGGGACTTAGGGTTAAGATCCAACCATTGGCTCATAATCCAAATGAGAATTTAATGAAGGCCTGGGGGGCAGCTCAACATAAGGCCACTATGGGACCTGTTGAGGTTTTAATTGATCATTATGAGACGACCATTGATCAGGATTTGATTGTTGTTACTAATATGTGTGAATCCATCAAGAAATTTGAAGGGCAGCCTTTATTTGTGTCCCTTCTCACCAAACTTAGGGACGAATTGTTGGTACATGAGACACAACTTAAAGAAAAGAAAAAAACACAAGTTTCTAAGAGACTTAACTGATTATTCTAGTGGGGATTCTTTTTCGAAAACACAGGCTAAACATGTTAGATTTCAGAATTCACCTTGTTTTGTCCCTAGGAGGAAGAGACCACGTTCCATTTTAAAACAATCAGGGTCACAACACGAGACTTCAGCTGAGGATTCTTCCTCTGCTGTTGAATCTGATGTGCAGGGCACCACAGACTCATCTACACCCAAAAGAAATAACAGTACCCCTTTAGGTATACACAGAGGAGGGGAGGGAGAGAAAACATAAGTGCTGTGAAAAACATGGAGGGCTTGTTACGCATGTTTGCCCAGAAATAAATAATTGCAATGTGCTTAACATTTCTTCACACACACTGTCATCAATGCAGATTAATGTTTTGAATAAAGGATTGTCTTTTATTCCTGGTTTCTTTGTTTGTTTGTGTCTTTCGGCTTTTCCCGGTTAGGGGTCACCACAGCGGAACTCCGGTCCGCTAATGATTGGCAGTAGATTTTTACGTGCTGGCTTGCCGGGCCTAACGCACAACCTTCAATGAAGGAACGCCCATTCACGCATGTCGCCACACTGAAGACGCTCTGAGAATCGAATGGGCAACGTCTAACTGTGAGGCGACAACGCTAGCACAGCACCACCACCCCAGTCAATTACTGAGTACAATTTTGCTAATGACATTCTTTCCTTCTGTAGGCTATTGAATTTAAAACTTTTCTATCAGGACAAATCTACTTCTGGCTCTCATGAGGATTTCCGCTATGATAAATCCACATTTTCACCACCTATGAACCCTAATGTTGCTCTTCCAGAGAAGTGTACTTAAGGATTTACATTTTGGTGGTAGGGAACATTAAGAAGGCCATAACAATGTCTCAAAGGTTGAATTTGAATGCATACAGGAGTTAGCTTCTAACCATGAATTAGTAATTTTGGCTGCTGACAAAGGGGGAGCAGTGGTTGTACAAGATTGGGTCAAATGCAATAGGGAGGCTTTGAGACAGTTATCTGATGTTTGTTATTATACACACTTGCCTTTAAATCCTATGACTTCTTACAAAAAAAAAATTGATAATTTTTTTATCTATAGCTGAAGAAGAAGGCACTATTTCTCCAAGTATATCAAACAACAATTGACTGTCTCTGACCCGGATTTGCCTTACATCTGTTTTTTACCTAAGGTACATAAAAATCTGGAAAATCCACCAGGTAGACCTATTGTTTCTGGCTGTGGTTCATTAACTGAACCCTTATCTAAATATTTGCCCTCCCTGGTCAGATCTAGAATTCAGGATACAACCGAATTCCTACAAATTGTCTCTGATTCACAATTGGAATCTGATTGGCTATTGTGTAGCCTCAATGTATCATCATTATATTAAAAATTACAATACATTAAAAATCACTTGCAGATCACTAAAGCCAATAACTC
This sequence comes from Protopterus annectens, assembly GCF_019279795.1. NCBI lineage: Eukaryota > Metazoa > Chordata > Ceratodontiformes > Protopteridae > Protopterus > Protopterus annectens. Next base: position 1,137,563,325 of record NC_056731.1, read on the forward strand.
TGCTGGTGAAGCACTATTCTCTTGCGCCATAGCCAAATTATGGAACTCCCTCCATATTTGACAGGTGCTCTCACTTCAAAACTTTACTAATGCCCTTGCAACTCTCACTCTAATATCACCCACCCCATCCAATCACTACCTTTCTTTCCACTCCACTAACTACCTTGATTATAGCAAGCTCAGATGCTCATAAGCCTAGTACTTATTATTCAGCGGGAACTTCTTAATGTAACATTTGTTAATGTCTGTTATGTACTTCACAAATAAAGATTCTAGTTGTCTACTGATGTACTATGTTCTTCATCTGTAAATATGTTGTAAGTAATTGCTATGTAAATTGTTAATCGCTATGTAATCCAATGTAACTACTGTCTGTTTATTTTAACTGTGGAGCTTTTCTCCCCAGGCCTCCGCTGAAAATGGACCTGCGTCCAATCGGACACTCCCGGTCAACAAATATAAATAAATATATATATATATATATATATATATATATATATATATATATATACACACGAATATTCCCCATAGGGCTGGTATTGAGGCTTTGCAATATTGGTTGGAGGCTTCTGGACTATATACATCTAGTTTTAACACATTTTTGCTTAAAATGACTGAACATGTCCTGACGAAGAATGTGTTTTTGTATCAGAATACCATTTATTTTCTGATCAGGGGAACAGCCATGGGTGCTTCTTTCGCCCCGATTTATGCTGATTTATTTATGGCTTTCTTAGAGCTTCAAATGATTTATGACTCTAATCACAACATTTTTCTGAAGGACATGGACATATGGAGGCGGTATTTGGATGATTGCTGGTTGGTTTGGAGGTCTGATTTTTTTGTATCTGCATCTGCAGGAGTTTGTTGATTATTTAAATTCAAACAAGTGGGGAATTCAGTTTACAGTCAACTACAGTAAGGATGAAATTATCTTTTTGGATGTGTTGGTCACCAAGAATTCTGACAACACTTTAAATACTGTGGTTAAATACTGTGGTTAACCGTATATTCCCCCAATACAACTCCTACCTCCACGACACCAGCTATCATCCACCACATATATATCGAAATATATATGAGGGTTAAATGTATATGTTCAGACAACTACACATACTTAACACACCATGATGACCTCACGGCCAGATTTATTAAAAGAGGCTACAAATTGGGACAAGTATTATCAGCTAGGAATTCGGCTGATTCTATGCACAGGGAACAACTGTTGAATTACAATAAGACGGAGTCCAATAATACTTCAACATTGAGTTTGATCACTGCTTATGGTCAGAATACTACTAGACTTATTGATAGTGTGCAACGCAATTGGAATATACTTTTGGCTGATGAAAGATTGTGTGAATTTATTAATCATAGGTGTAAGTTTTCTTTCAGGAAAGGTAGGAATTTGGGTTCCCTTAGTAATCATTACAAGAAGGGACATTGTCCCTTAGGGACCAATATTCAGAGAACCCTCTTAGGTGATCATCTAAGTGGTTGCTTCCCTTGTGGCCATTGTGTTTATTGCTGTAGGATGAACAAAACCAAATGTTTTACTAGTAGCAACACTGATACGGTTTATAACATTTCTATATTTGCCAATTGTCAGTCCGACTGGGTCATCTATTTGGTTACATGTAGTTGTTCTGCATTCTACGTTGGGCAGACTTCCAGGCCTGTCAAATTTAGAATTGCAGAACATTTATCTGACATTAGGCACCAACACATCAACAACGCTTTACATAAACACACACTGAAACATCTGAGTGCAAATTTTAATTTTACTATTACTGATAAGATTCAGGGCAACAGAGGAGAGATTTCTGGTTGGCATGACATTTTGAACAAATTAGAAAAAAGATGGATCATCAATTTGGGTGGCCTTTTTCCCCCTGGTTTAAATGAACATTTGTAGTATACTAAGTGTTTGTAATGATATTTGACAGGTGCTCTCTATATAAGGCAAGCAGCCTTTTTGGTTCTTCTTTTGCCTTTTGTATTTTCACTGATGAAAGCTTAATTTACAAGCCAAAACCAGTTTGGATTTTTGTATTGTAGGCTTTTTGCCTTTTCTATGTGTCTTTTGGCATTATTTTGTATTTAGTATTAAGTACATCTTTTCTAAGGGGCACCATTGTCTGCTGGTCTATGTTGTTTTTTTGGAATGCTTTTTGAGACCTGGCAGTTGCCTTACGTGCAGGGACTGTGCTTTGGTGGTACTTTCTAGCTTCCCTAATAACCCATTCCTTAAATTCCTTGCTTTTTAACAGGTAGGTGGAGAAGCATCAGTGTCTAATGTCTAATTTTTACTTCATTACCCTGAATTTTTATCTTCGTTATTATTAGCACATTATCTGAAATAGTCATTGGATGTGTGTCAAGGAACTAAATGTACACTTTCCTTTGAAATATTATTTTTCTAGTCTACTCCAGTTATTGTACATTCAGGAATAATACGTAAATTTTCTCAGAATTCCTACTACTAAATTTACATCTTCCATACAAAATATTTTCATAAATTTCTTCAGAAATCTACCCTCTTTTATTATATTTTCACTTCTAGGTCCACCAGATGCATCCTCATTAAAGCAAATCAAATTCCAGTCCTCAGCTATAAATAATATTCCCTTTTGATAGCACATTTTCTTCTCCCAAAGTCTTCTTAAGCTCCATAATAGCAGTTTTAAATAGAATATAAACACATGCCAGCATAACCCTAATCCCTTGTCAAAAGCTCCTTGCTACCACAAGTCTACCATTATATTTTCCCTTTGTTAATCCGCAGTGGCGGTGCTGCAGTAGCGTTGTCGCCTCACAGTAAGACGCTGTCCAGTTCGATTCTCAGCTAGAGCATCTTGTGTGTGGAGACATGCGTGAATGGGCATACTTTTGTTGAAGGTTGTGCGTCAGGGCTGGTAACTCGGCACGTAAAAATCAACTACCAATCATTAGCGGACCGGAGTTCCACTGTGGCGACCCCTAACCGGGAAAAGCCGAAAGACACATCAGTATTGGAGCTCCTCTAGCAATTAATATAAATACTCCTCATTTCCTTTGTCCCTGACATTCTGCTGAATATCTATCCTGAAATCCTTTATCAAATTTGCACTCAGTTCTCTCCAAATGTGTCTCCTGTAGCATTTCTATTTGTATTTTGCATCTCTTAATATAATTAAATTTCCTTTCTATCTATATCTGTGAGACCATTCACATTCCAAGATAATATGGAAAGTGTCAGCATTATGATAAGAAGTCATTATTCCCACCTATTATATAGGATAGCTTTTTTAAATGTCTGTTTCCAGCTTTTGTGTTACAAGCACCCATTAATGCTTGGCAGACTGGCCCTTTATACATTTTTTTTCTTTTCTCCATTTAAACTTAGATCACAATTTACAAGACTTTTTGTTTTAATGAAAAGCCTCAAAAACACACCAGCACCCCCCATGAACTTTTAATACAAGCACACAAACCTATGTTTATCTTCAAATAATGAAGTTTAACCTTCCTAATAAGAGCAACTGTCCTAGATAGACATCTACAAACACAGGCCTTATCTAAACTAAAGTTGAGGTTATTTATGCTATGATGCATGCCTGCATTCCTACTTGCACTAATTGATGTTCTTATCTTTATTCCCCTCCCAGATGTAAATAACAAATTGCATGTTTTCAGAAAACATTAACATTTAGCCTTGAAGGAACCAATGCTTTCACTTTTTTATTGCACTATAATCATCATGTCTCCATGGAAACATAAGAAAAAATGTACCCCTCAACTGCAGGCTTCTAAAGACAAGCTGAAACATTTATTGCTAAAAGAAAACTTGTCATTACATTCAATGTTCTCTTATTTACTTGTTTCCACTTAAAATTATTAAATTAAACCAAGGGTGTTAATCCAGACATTCACCTACAAAACAGTAAGAGAAAATATATCAGCTCTATGTATATTATGATCGGTGTACTTTTGCACCCCATCCTCCACATCAACAACCCAAGATTACAGCCATTAACGTATAATTAACGTAAACATTCTTTTATCTAGCCTTTTTCCCTTCTTTTGCATTGTAATGCCTACACTTCTTCAAACTAAAAAAAGAAAAAAGACCTCTGTTTACTTTAATATCTATCATATACAATAACTAAAACTGTTTAATTATAAACATGCAATTTATATCATGAAAAGTTGTAAAGAGATTTTATAAAGAACAGAAATTGATTTACTTATTGATTTACTTTAAATTGATTTACCGAGCTGAACACCTATATCTGATCTTTCTTCTGCTCTCCAACTACTCTATTTTACATTTTACCCTACCAAAATCTACCTTACTAAGCTTTCTTCTATAGTTAATACATTGTGTGTCTACTATATTTTTTCTCATTTGTACTACAGTTTCTATCAGTTACCTTTTCTCTTGTTATTTTATTATTCCTCTACTGTGTATATTATCTTTAGAAGGTATAGTCCTGCACTTACTTTATGTTTTTTTCTGATTGTTTCCTCTGTCTTCTGTATTCTCAGGTCTGCCTGCTTCGTTCGCCCTCGCTGGGCTTGGCTCACTTCGCTCCCCTACCCTGCCCCCAATTCCCACCCACCCCCACTACACTTGCATTTATCTGACACAAACCACACCCCTTATTTCCTCCACCAGTTAGAACACATGATATACTGCACCACACCTTCCATTTCATTAATTACCCTCCATCTAATCCACACACTACTAATCTACTCACTGATATTTCCAACTTCTTCCCTACACTAATTTATTCAAACTACATAACTAATGTAATCACCACTCTGGTTCTTTCACTTTGTCCGTTTTCTTTTCTCTTACAATTATATGATAACCAACTTGGTTCTTACCATTCCAATTAATCTCACCATTATATAGCTAATTTTCTTAACAATTTCTTTTCTAAAATACAGGTCTTTATACTTCCTTCTTAAGTTGTCTCTGCTTAGCCTCTATTGCAACTTCATACCAACTCTACACATTTCAATACTACCCCTTCCCTACAAACACTAATTCTTTTCCATTACATACTAAACCCACATACATTTATATAGCTCCAAACCTTTTTAACCATTCCAAAGTAACACTCCACAGTCAAATATGTACATCAATATACCACACGTCTACTGCTGTGTTTATACACTGAAGGTATATTTAAAGTATTCAAACTACATTATTCAGGTTAGATTAAACCTCACACTTAGTGGTGATATCCACCCCAACCCAGGTCACACATTTTATCCATTTCATCCAAATATAACATCCCCTCCAAAATCTACCACTCCTGTATTTAACAAATCAGACCTGTTGTTTCTAAACAAGGATAGACTTACCAAACATGGTGGAGGCATAGCTATCATGTATAAAAACATAGTGAAACTACTTCTCCTAAATCTAAACCATCCTGAGTTCAACAATGCTGAAGTACTATTCACAAGACTCAAAATAAACTCCCTGAAATCCATAATGATTATTTCAATCTATATCCCTCCAGGAAACAACTCCACCATTATTGAGGACTTCCTCCACTGGGCAACACTAACATTCTCTCAAGAAACTATTATTATGGGCGACTTTAATACAGACTGGATTACCTGCACTTCAGATAATCCTACAAACTTTATTAATCTTTATGGGTTCTCACAACTAATAAAAATTCCTTACGGGACTGGATGCTAAGCAATAAACTCTCGCTTGCATATCAATAAGGATGTCTTCCGGATAGTATTAGTGACCACCATCAACCTACCTACCTTGTCAGGCATAATCTACACATCCCTAAAAACACTATACTTAGACATACTTGCAATAATAAAAATTTCTCACCTTAAAAATTCATATCAACCTTACAGCAAATTGATTGGTCACCTCTACAAACACTCTCACTGGATGCTGCTGTTTTATACTTTAATAATACGTTTCTTGATGTACTAAATAACCGTGCATCCCCTAGAAACTTTAGAATCAAGCCAGACTATTCTCCCTGGTTATCAAAGGAAACGTATCAACTTCTTAAAACTATGGATAAAGCTTGGGAAAAATATCAGTCTAACAAAAAACAAGATACCCTAGCATCCTATCATCAATTAAGAATCAAATGTAAAGAACAGGTTAAATATGATAAACGGGCTATTTTATTTCAACTCAACACAAATACCAAAAAATTGTGGACCACCATAAATCAACTAGTATGACCAGGTCGTTCCACAACTCCAACACCTACTACTACAACTTAATCAATTCAATACATATGTCACAAACTGTATACTAAATCTAACAAAAACAAACATTACTTCACCACTTATCATTACTAGTGATCAAAAAGACCCACCTAAGACCACTTCTTTTAAACCCATACAGACCAGTACGACAAAAAAAAAATCTATTTAACCCATACAGACCAGTACCACGAAAAAAAAAATCTACTTAATCTTAAACCTTCTTCTCTTGCTGCTGACAAACTACCTTCTTTGTATCTCAAGATAGATGCTGAAGCCATCTCTTATCCGGTTTCTATTTTAATCAACCATTCCTTAATTAAACAGTATGCACCCAAATATGGGAAATAGCTCATATCAAACCACTTCACAAAGGGGGGGGTCCTGTTTTGAACTATCAATCTTATCTCCACTATAAAAAATATTTGAAAAATGTATTCATTCTCAACTCCTGAACTATCTATCATACAACCTGTTAACAAATTCCCAACATGACTTTCGACCACACCACAGCACTACTATTGCACTACTGAGTTTCATAAACACTATCAACCAGAGAAGAAATAAAGGTGATCTAGTGTCTGCCATATTCCTTGATTTGTCCAAAGCATATGACACTGTGTCCCATCAAAAATTACTAAATGAACTCTCATCCCTTAATCTAAGCCGTTCTGCCCTCAGATGGTTTCATAGCTATCTACTTGACAGACAACAAGCTGTAAAGTGGCAATATACTTTTTCATCACTTCTACATGTTTCACAAGGCGTTCCCACAAGGCTCCATCTTGGGTCCACTTCTTTTCAGCATATTCACCAATAAGATACATACAGCTGCCCAACAAGCTACAATTATTCAGTATGCTGATGACTCTACCCTTATCTGTTCAGCTCCCACATTTTCTAAGCTCCATGCATTAACCCAGCTTTCCATCACAGCTATAGAATATTGGCTTTCTATCACTTACTTCTCAATCCTAATACAACAAAACTTATAATTTCCTCAAGTAGCATAACCTCAGACCTACAGCTTCCCTTTCAGATAATGTCTTCTAATAGCAAGATAGAACCTGTTCCATTCACCAAATTACTTGGGAGTCAGAACTGACAACAATATAAGATTTGATAACGCCTACTCTCTCACTATTAAAAAAGTTCACATAAGACTAGGTTCTCTATAGAATTGAACCTTATCTCATGAACACCTCAAGACAGACTATTGCCAATACTCACCTACTTTCTATTCTTCTTTATGCCTCTCCTATTTTCACTAAGCTCAAGAAAGCTGAATTGGCAAAGTTTGAAGCATGTTACAAAAAAATTGCCAGATTTTCTGCCAACTTGTCATGTACAACTCATCACTGCATTCTCCTATGCCAACTAATTGCCTAACTCTTATCCAACTATCTATGGTACATAGCATAATTTACCAATCTGATAAATGCCCTGCACTCTATAACCTACTTCAGCCCCAAGTTAACAGGAGACAAGTAAGAGACACTGATAAATTTCTGTTACAAGTCTCAAAAACTAATAATTACTATGGAGATGCACTTTATTCTAATTAAATATCTATAACTTGTAACTTCATCCCCCAACACATTCTAACCACTGCTAACCCGTCAAAGTTCAAAACACTTCTAAAGTCTCACCTACTTAACTCTTGGCTTTGCTCTTCTCTTACTCTAGTTGAGTCTGTATTCACTCCTCTTTAGAGTTCTTTTCAAAGGCTGTATCTTAGACTAACTTATTTTTATTATGTTCCTTTATTCATATTTTCAATCTCTTCTGTATGTTATTTCTATCACACTTTTCCATCCTATTTTTCCTTGTCTATAACTTAGTGTCTCTGCAACCAAGTGTGTAAAGTATAAAGCATATGATGTATTAGCACAATAATGTACTATTAACATTACTTTTTTATGTTCACGTTATTACTTTTGCTTATTTTTCAGTTTGTCCTTTTTTGTTTTAATTATTGTTTACAATTTTTTGTTACTTTTGTATAAGATTTAAATTACTTCTATTAACTAACTTTGTACATATTGAGAGCCCCCCCCCCCCACGGGGCCTCCTCTGAAAATGGGCCTTTGCCCAGTTGGACTATCCCAGTTAAAAATAAATACATACTTACAGCTACCCTTTTCCTTCCTCTTCCCTTCCCCTTAGTGTCCTTTCAAACATTAATAACATGAAGAGAGGCAAATACATTTGAGCTCTCTACAAGCTTAAAAAAGTCAACAAAAGTCCATTCATTCAACTTTTTCTTGTACAGCCATATTTCACAAATGTGATTGATGCTTAGAAATCTCACATTCATTCACTAATTATTGTGTTGCTGGTCTTGTTCCTCTTCATTTCCATCTCTCATCTCCAGACTCTGATTCAATTCCAATGAATTCATGATTCTTCTTGTCAACTCCTCTACTTTTCTCAGTCTTTCAAGCATTTTCCATTGGAACACTGGAAAATGTTTCACTGGGAAATTCTCTCCATATGCTTTATCATCAGAAGAATGAGAAGCAGAGTCCTATTCTGTTTGATGGCTCACTTTTTGTTGGACAAACTTTTGTATGTCCTTTTCTGTATCAGAAAATAACTTGATTCTCCAGGAAAAAAATATTCTGAAGACAGCTGGAGACAGCAGCTTGAATCTCACACCTGCCTCTTGACATTTTCTGAATGCTGGAATAAACTTTATTCCCTGTACACCAGGCAGAAGAGAAACATCATTTTCCACAAACACTACTGTCTCCAACTTTTAATACCTTTTCCACAGTTTTGTCAGGATCAACTCATTCTGCTGGTAGGATTGTATCTTTACTAATACATGTATTGTCTGCTTTCTCATGGCAGGTTTGCACCATATATACAATGGTCTCTTTCTGTTCATAGATCATGCTATGGAAAAAGAAGTTATGTACCTACCATAATGTTCCATGTTAGTTGTCTTCTTCTCGCCTTCTTTCTTGCTGGTTGGGTTCGGAGCCTATCCTTGGCTCTGACTCGGCCATCTTCAAAAGCTTGAGAGCTGCTTACCGGCTCGAGGCCCCCCTATATCCCATGATGCCTGGCGCTAGATACCCTCATCTCATTTGGTAAGTCTAACTGCAGACATAATAATAAAGAAATCCTATCCTAGAATGCATAAATCCTACTGGAGAGACTACTAGTCAGAAAGGAATAGCCAGAGAAGACTCAGCCAGTGAAAAATCAAGAAGAACTCTTCTCGGCCCACAAGGATAGGGGGATGGAGGGTGGGACGCAAGAAAGAAGGCGAGAAGAAGACAACTAACATGGAACGTTATGGTAGGTACATAACTTCTTTATGTTAAGTTGTCTATCTCGCTTTCATTCTTGCTGGTTGGGACAGCGTCCTAGCACCTAAAAACCTGGGTGGCTCATCAGAAAAGACTCTTCAGAACAGTGGAACCAAAATCAGCTCTGCTCCTGGAAACCAAATCCAACTTGTAATGTGAAATGAAAGTATGTGGGTTGGCCCATGTAGCTGCAGCACAAATAGATTCCATGGGCAACCTAGCCTGAAAGGCCACCGAAGTAGCTAAAGCTCTGGTGGAGTGACCTTTTGGTTTAAATGGCAATTCTTAATTCCTCAGTTGATATATGAATGTGATGATAGAAGTCAACCACCTGGATAAGGTTACTTTATAGACCGGAAGTCCTTGTTTACCTACTGCATAAGACAGGAAAAGTTGATCTGATTTTCTAATGTCCTTGGTTCTGTGCAGATAAAAGCGTAGCTGCCTGTGAACATCTAACTGATGCAACTTATATTCCGCCCTGTTGGAGTGGTTAGGGAAAAACACAGGAAGGTCTATGGACTGATTCAAGTTACTCTCTGAAGAGACCTTAGGAAGGAAGGATTAGTCCTAAGAGCAACCCTGTCATTGTGGAACATGAGGTATGAAGGACGGACAGAAAGAGCCTGTAGTTCCGAAACTCTTCTGGCTGAAGTAATAGCTGCCAGGAAGAGGGTTTGCCAAGATAAGAACTTCAGCAGCGAACAAGACGCTGCAGGTTCGAAAGGGGACAAAATTAGCGAAGTTAAAATCAAATTTAAATCCCACGGTGGTGGAGGATCTCTCACTGGGGGCCTGAGCAGAGTGGTTCCTTTGAGAAAGGCTTTACACAGCTTATGGGACATGATATTGTTTTCTGACAGGCCAATGTGAAAATTTGAAATTGCCGCTAACTGGACTCTAATTGTAGCTAAAGTAGAACCAGCGTGGAAGAGTTCTATTAGAAATTCCAAACTGGAGTGCACTGGGGCTGAAAAGGGGTCTATGCTTTTTGCCTCCGCCCAGGAAGAAAAACATTTCCACTTACTAGCGTAAGTTTTTCTGGTCGTAGACTTGTGTGATGACAAAAGGATTTCTCGCACAGATGGGGAAATATCTGGGAGACTGGCTAGGGTTGGAAGTGGAGCAACCACACTGTGAGCTAGAGAGTGTGCAGGGATTGGTGCAGCCCGCCCGATTGATGAATCAGGAGGTCTGGAACTAGGTCCAGAATCCAAGGCTGTTCGAGAAGATAGGAGTGCAGGAACGGAAACCATAAGCAATGAGGATTATTTTGCAACCCGAAACGGCAGCCTTCTGAATCAATTTCGGTATAGGGGGGAAAGGAGGAAATGCATAAAGAAGTCCCTGGTGCCAATCGTGGACTAGAAAGTCTCTTAGAGGATGCCCGGGGAGTGGAAGGAGAGAGAAGAAATTGCTGCACTTGCTGTTGAAGGAACTCGTGAGGCATGAGAATTGCTCTGCTCAGTCTGTCTGCTATAACATTGGACTTCCCAGGGATGTGCATTGCAATCAGAAACCATTGGGAAGAGATCTCCCACTGCCAGAGTCTGAGTGCTTCTCAGCATAGGGGGTAGGACCTGGTTCTGCCCTGCTTGTTGATGTACCACACTACGGACATATTGTCCGTTTGAACTGCAATGGTCCCGGTAGGAAGAGAGTCCTGAAGAGCCTGCAATGCTAAGAGCACGGCCCTCATCTCCAAGACATTTATGTGCAGATGATACTCGTAAGGTTGCCAGGTGCCTTGGACTGTTCTGCCCTGATAATGCCCCCCCCCCACCCGATCAGGGAGGCATCCGTGGTCACTGTAGCCACTGGAGGGGGAAGAACAAATGGTCTGCCATGGAGCACTGATGTGGAGACCATCCACCATGCAAGGTGTTTCTTGCATGCCTGAATGATCATAATAGTGTAAGACATGGGAAGTTGCTGGAAGGACCACTGGGTGAAAAGAAGCCACTGGAGATTCCTCATGTGAAAATGACCTAGAGGAACAAGTATGATAGCTGCTGCCATGAGACCTAACGTTTGAAGGACAAACCTGGCTTGAATCCTTTTGCATGCTAATAAAACCCTGACATGCTGACGAATCACTGAAACCCTGTCTGGTGGGAGGCTCGCTAACATGTCTTTGGTATTTAAATTTGCGCCTATAAAGGTGATAGATTGACAGGGCAACAATGCAGACTTTGAAATTTATTGTGATACCTAGTCTGGAGCAAGTGTCGATGGTGCAGTCTCTGGCTCGCAGAAGGTGATGTCTGGTGGTAGCAGTGAGGAGCCAGTCGTCGAGATATGGAAACACCTGGAATCCTTGCCGTCTCAGATGAGCGGTAACTACTGCCATACATTTGGTAAACACCCTGGGGGCTGTGGTGAGACCAAAGAGCAGAGCTCTGAACTGATAATGGCTGGCTCCCAGCCGGAAGCGGAGGAATCTTCGGAAGTGTCTGTCCATTTTTATGTGGTAGTATGCATCCTGAAGATCTATGGAGCACATCCAATTGTCCTGACCCAGAAAGGGTAAAATGGACTGAAGTGTGACTATCCGGAATTTTGTTCTTTGTACGGACTTGTTTAGTCTGCTGAGATCCAAAATGGGTCTCCAGTCCCCTGTCTTTTTTGGTACCAAAAAGAACCTTGAGTAAATTCCGGATCCTTGTTGGGCTGCTAGGACTTGCTGGATGGCCCTTTTTCTTAGCAGTTTTGAGACTTCTTGCACTGCTTGGTCCCTTAGATTGGGTGGAACATCTGGAAGAGACTTGTATGACTTTAAGGGGGTGCAAACGAAGGGGATTCTGTAGCCTCCAGATATGACGGACTGTACCCATTTGTCTTGTGTTATGTCTCGCCAGGCTCCTGAGGTACAGTGATAGTCTTCCCCCGACTGCCTCCAGAGGTGAGCAGCCGGGCAACCCTTCAGGGATGCTGGAAGGGCTCGTCAGAAAAGGATTCTCTGCTGCCCTGGTTTTGCGGACCCCCTCTGCCATGAGGGTGGCGTCTGTTATTGTTCTCTCCTCTGCCCGTGGAGGGAAACTCACCACGTGTGTCTGGCAAGGCTCCTTGGGATTTCCGGAACCACATCTTCCCATGCTTCTGACCCTTAGGATATGGTCTGGAGGGAGTGGAAAAACTGACTCCTACAGCAGAGAGAGTCTTGCCTTCCTGCTCACACCTGGTAAGGGTATCTTTCACCTGTGATCCAAAGAAAGAGGAACCATCAAAGGGGGTGTTGGTGAAAGAAGCTCTGAAAGGTTCCTCAAAGTTACATAGCCGCATCCAAGCGTGCCTCCTTAGGGCCACGCCTGTGCCTGCTGCTCTACTCACACCATCGGCTGCATACGAAATGAGCCGCATGGAGGAGTTTACCACAGAATTAAGAGTCGTCAGCTGAGAGGCTGCCTTAGCCTGGGCCCCCTCAGCTGATGGATCTTGGAGGGTATCTCCAAGCTCTTTCAGGAGATCCCTCTGAAGACGGGTAAAGTGGCACAAATAATTCAGGGACCGCATGGAAAAGGTCGCTGAAGAGAACATCCGCTTCCCATATCTGTCCATCGTCCTGGACTCCTTATTAGGGGATGGACAGATGAAGAAGTTTCAGCCAACTCCTTCTTTGTGGCCGCTGCTACCACCATGACAACAACGGGGACACCCTTGGTCAAGAACTGTTTGTCCTGCGGGGCAGTAATGAATTTTGCAGGTCTTCTAGGGGTCGGTTCCACTGTGTCTGGAGCCGTCCATGCCTTTCAAGCCACCACAGACATCAATGGATCGAAAGGCAGAGACAACCAGGAGGTGGAAGGTCGGGATCCAAACTCATCCAGGAATACCGACTCATCCTCAGAAGGGCTTAGGGTAGTCCAGTTTCCCCTCTGCCTAAGCATCTCAAGGATGTCTGAGAAGGAGACATCTTCAGAGGAGGATCTTGGGGACCCTTCCGACTCCTCTAAGTCGGTATCCGATGTAATAGACTCGGGGGGGGGGGGAGTCAACATGCTTCCTCTTGCATTTTCTCTTGCGAGGTGGCTCCTCTGAAAGATCAGGGAAGGCCTCAGAAGAGGAGGATACACCCAAGGCGGTGTCCTGGAGCTCTGGATCCCCACGCTTAGGATCTGGAAGACGGGTAGAGGCTGACGCAGGCATCCTAGGGGGAGGAGTCGATGGGGTCGATCGTGGGACTGACTCAGGGGCCAGCACACTCCTCATCACCTCGAAGGCATCCCTGCCCGGACGCAGAGAAGGCTCAGGCTCCGACGAAACCAAAAGCCCTCCCCGCACCAAGGGAGATGGCTCCGAGGCAGATGTGGGAGCTGAGCTCACCTGCGCCGGAGCACCGAGAGGGAGAGCGGGGTCGGACAAGGGTCCGATGCCACTCACCCCCTTGGAGCCGACGAGGGAGTCTCGGCGCCCAGATCCCTCCAGGGAAGGTACCATGGAAGGGATCGGAGCCGAAGGAACCGAAAGGGAGGGTATCGGCGCTGACGGTTCCACAACTTGAACCCCAACGAACTCCGGCTCCGAGCTCAAAGGAAGAGTCAGAGGAGGAATATCAATAGCTGTGGATGGAGCCAACTCCTGATGAGGAGGGCTGGACAACATTTTGGCAAGGGCCTGCGACTTCAACAGCCTACTGACCACTCTTTCCAAATCATGGCCCGAAAGTCTAGAGGACCGAGAAGAGTGGGATGATCGGTGACTACGCTCCGATTGGAGCAGGGGCGACTTTGGAGCTGAACGTATCGACTCCAAAGAAGGAGACTTGGATCTCTTTCGACTCTCAGCCGGCTCCAAAGACCGTGTCAGAGCCGACTAAGAGGGAGGGACATCGGTTCCAGCCAGAGCCGAAATGGACTGTGTGGCTTCACCCGACGACAGCTCCAAACTGGGAGCCTACGGTTTAGGTGGCCTGGAAGATTTCACCGGCTGAGACTTCGACGGTGAATCTTGAGGTTTAAGCAGACCCCTCAGAATCAATTTATTTTTGCGCTCCTGTAGGACTCTTCGACTGAAGGCATGACAGATGGAGCAAGAGTCCTGCAGGTGCACCGCGCCCAGACAATAAACACAAGAAGTGTGCCCATCTGTCAGAGACATCTTCTGACAGCATGAATCACACTTCTTGAATCCGGACGGTTTTGGATCCTTGGACATTCTTGAAGAAAACCAAGGACAAGTTTTTTTTTTTTATAAAGGAGATAGAAAAGAAAGGTTAACCTCTAAATCAACTGGAAAGAACCTTTCTGTGGAAAAGGGAGAGAATGGGGGGAGGGGAAATTCTCTAATTTAAACAAGTTTCTTAGGAAGGGAAAGCTATTTAGAGGGAAAAAAAACTAACTACAATAAAAAAAGTATAACGAATGACTAATTCTACACTACAATATAGTAATTTTTACAGGAAAATAACAGCAAATAACAGTAATAATAAAGAAGCTTATACGACCTGAGCCAGTAGAACAACCTCGCAGCAGAAGCGGCAAACGAGATCTGGGTATCTACCGCCAGGCATCATGGGATATAGGGGGGCCTAGAACCGGTAAGCAGCTCTCGAGCTTTTGAAGATGGCCACGTCGGAGCCGAGGATCGGCTCCAAACCCAACCAGCAAGAATGAAGGCGAGATAGACAACTTAACATTGCCAGTTTAACTGTTTATTTGTGACTTTATAAAATTAATGCAGTTTGTTCCAGTACAGCAGAAAATCTCAGAGATTCCCATGTGCTCTGTCCTCTAATTCTACCATTAAAAAAAAAAAAAAAAAAAAAAAAAACCTCTTCTGGAGCAGTCTCATACTAAGCCAGCCCCTTCATCATTTCAGCCACTAACTTTTGCAATTTTAAACAGATGAGCTGTTAAAGCATCTTCCATTTTTTGTCATTTGAGTTGATATACTCCTTCAGTGTTTTATTTAGTTTAATCAGCTCTGAGCACATTTGACTTATTTTTAACTCTAGATTACTGAAAGCCATGTCTTGCACCAAAGCTGGAGTTTGAGATGTTTTTTGCTGAATAACTGCAGGATTCTTCCCAGTCAATGTTTTCTCTTCACCTTTTCTAGTTGATTTTCTTTCATATTCTCTTTCTTCTTTGCTGGCATCCAGGCATTCTACTTACAAGCAGTAACTGAAAGTGACAGAGTTTCTGGCCCTTGTCTTTCAATTTTTTTTGCACACAGGGAGAGCTGAAGTTAAGCTATTAATCAGTGTGCAGCCAACCTGGAAAGCCATACTCAAAAGATACTCTTGTTGATTTAGACACATTCATATTTAAGATACAGGAATGGAACTTTTGGTATGGAATTAGAGCAGTAAGCAGTACATCCTTACTGTTCTCCACTGGAAAAAGAGAGACTTTCTGCTCAAAAACTTATACATTAATTCAGATACACGTTCATAGGTGTGTACTAGGCTAATGGCTCTGGAGCCTTTACAAGCCTAGCCCATAGGATTACCCTGGCATCGTGCCATCAGACCTTAGTTCCCAGTGCCTCTGTCGAGTTGAGCCACTGGAGTGATCCCCGGGGTGAATTTTCTATTTCCCATCCACTCATCAAGATTTCTCTTGAAGATGGGTAAAGAAGCACAGTTGTTTCTTTACACGGCAGATTAATAAAGAAAAAAGGGCAACAGAAGCTTTTCTAAACAGAAAATAGCAATATCTTATCAATGAGCCAACACATGAGGCAACAGACCTCTGATGGATTCGGATTACTCCCAGATACAGGACAGTAATCATCCAGACCAACATCCCAAGATTTTATCCCTCACCCTGCAAGAAATAAAAGATATGAAGGCTACTTTGCAAACATTTGTTGCAAACATTGAGGAAACTGCAGTCAATATCCATGGAATCAAATACAGAAGTTATTCAGCAATTGGGAGATGATAACATTGAGCATGGGGCTACAGTGAAATCCACCAAAGTATGACAGGGCAATCTTGAAGGCCGCTTAGTTGAATTTGAAGATCAGGCTAATAGAAAAAAAATGAAACTGGTAGAAGTTCCTGAACAATCAGAAGGAGGAAACTGATTCAAAGTTTAAGAGTTGTTAGCTAGCTGGACAAACTTGCCAGCCAAGGGCTTTAAGATTGAAAGAACTCAGTGAGTATCAGAGGCCTCAGTGGATCGAGAAAGTCACCCCCTAAACATACATCACTGTGCAGTTTGAATATTTCTCCCCAAAAAAAAAGTCTATGCTTTATCAGCCATGGAAGTGAAACATCAAATTAAATTTGGGCCAAAACACAAACATTTGTTGAACAGGATTATTCAGTTGTCATGCAAAGAGCAACCTTTATCCCACTACTGATGTAATAAACTTCTATATCAAGCACTGCAAAAACTTTCTTTCCTGGAGGAGCAAGGTCATCTTGAGACCCTGAGAAGGCACCAGGAGAATGCGTAACTATGAAGCCCACTTCAAGCCAATGCTACCCAGAAGGGAAATACAGCAGGAAAAAGAAGATAAAAATCTTCCATTTAGGAGACAGGCAATCTTAAGGGAGAAGGCAACCATGATTTAAAAAAAAAATGACGTCAGCAGGATGACCTGTCACTTTGTTGGTGTTATTATGAACAATATTGACTCTACTTGTGTTTTCTGATTGTCTCAGCTCATTTTGCTTAGCTCTGTACATTGATGTTGTACTGATTTAAATTGTATGATAAAGTATTGGTGAGGAGATTTCTCCACATGTAGCTGACAAATACTAATGCAATGTGAATATCCCTACATTTAATTAGGATCAGAGACTGGGCTAATACAAATACTGGCTAGGCTAATCAGTGAATACTCAACTTGGACTTGGGCAATAGTCTAAAGCTGATAGGAGTGTGTACAGCCCATGGAATTTCTGGACATTCACAGACTGTAAATTGACAGCCGAGCTCTTAAAAGGGAGAAAGATTTGACTATTACAACTTTGCGAAATACGGTTAATTATATTTACACTAGTTTATGAGCTTAGAAACTTTTATTCAATGAGAGAGTGACGGCTGCAGTGGCGGGAAAGACCCAATACATGTCTTTAATTATACACAGAGATGGTAAACAGTGAGCTCAGTGGAAAGTAGAGAGATCACATCACACCAATGTCTCATCATGCTTTTGTTAAGCAGCACCAGATTTCAAGGATGCATAGAAATGCAGTACTGCTTGGCAATTAGGAGCTATGCTCCATGCTTGGAAGTACATAGCTAAATTTTCACTGTGTAAACATAAAGGTTAACAGTATTCTTGTTAACTAAAAATGCTAAAATAAGAAGAACCGCTATCTATGTATGACATTTTAATGAGGTTGGACATCTTGATAATATGTGTCCGGCTTTGTATGATAATGAAACAAATGTTAAGGACTTTATAGGCATGAATTTCATAACAACTTTTTCCATGGATGCAAATATTATTAGGAATATTATTACTAAAAATTGGTCATTCATTACAGATAATGGTCCATTGAAGGAATGCCTAGGTACAAGACCAATTATTACCTTTAGGAAAGGAAGGAATTTAAAGAACATTATAGAAATGGAGAAACTAGTTGATTATATTCCACATTGTGGAATGTCAAAGTGTGGAACTTGTAATATGTGTAAACATATTTTAGTGACAAAAAAAGTTGAAATTAATGGGAATATTTTTGCTATTAAAGGTAAGTTTAACTAATAGTAAAGGGGTAGTTTACGCTGCATTATGTCGTAATTGCCAATCATATTATATAGGAAAGACTGACAGGGCCCTCAAAAATAGGATATATGAACATGTCTATGCTATATCTAGAAATAATACATTAAATGCTTTAGCAAGACATGTGTCAACCTTTCCAGATCACTCATTTCAGTTTCTAGTGATAGATAAAATTCATGAGAATGGGAGGGGGAACATTTCATTATTACTAGAAAAAAGAGAATTAATGTGGCAATTAAATTTAAACGCTTCAGTATCTCCTGGCCTGAATGAGACTGTCTCCATCATGAGTTTGTTGAAAATGAAAGCTTTATTCCGTTAGGCTTCCAGTTGTTTTTACAACTGGGAGTCAATGAATAACAATTTTAATTATGAATTTTTGTAATATTTGGTTTTTATTTTTAAATGAAATAATAATAATTTTTTGTGTAACTGTTTAAAGTTTTAAGGATAGGAAGTGATGTCATCCTATTTTTTGTATTTAAATATGTCATTTCCCTTGTATTTTTGTCTGAAGAAGTTTATTGATTGAGGATAAACGAAAGCGCTAATCTTACATTTGAATTGTGTCCAGAGTGGTGTTCTTTCCTGCCTTTTACTGCGTTTGGTGTTTTGTTTTGCTTTTGAGGATTCCAACACAAGTTAAATACTTTACTTAATCTAATGAAACAGATACTTCATGGAGCACTCTGCCCGATACTTGGAAAGAAGTGGTGATAACAGCTACACTATATTAAAGGAAGGGAAAAAATTGTTTTCAGAATCTTACTTCCCAATCTTGATATTTCTCTATGGCTGTAAAGTTTTCATGGCATTAACAGAACGAAGACTGTCAATAATTTTACCAACTGTAACACTTGGTGACCAGTGTGGATCTGTGGGAGAGAGACAAACATATGAGAACCCCCGTAGAATGATGCAAACATTGGAAGATGCATGAGTAAAGGATGATTCCTTACTACTGCTGAGCCTAGATGCAGAGAAAGCATTAGACAGGGTTGACTGGATGTATATGGTCATATGCTTAGAAAAGATGGCCTTCCCCTAAGTATTTATAAACTTAATAGAGCAGATCCATACAGGGGCAACAAGCAGGAGTCAAAACTACTGCAGGATTACCTGAACCATTTTCACTGACCAAAGGAACTAGGCAGGGCTGTACTGACTTTTGCTTGCTCTGTACCTAGAACCACTTATACAGCAAATAAGACAACTTCCCATACAGGACTACAGTTGGGAGAATCTTTACTTAAAACTCTCAGTTTTGCAAGCAATGTGCTACTTATTCTAATCTAGAGCAGGACCTTCCCATCTTATTTACTACAACAGCAAACTTTGGGGTACTCTCAGGGAACAAAATTAATGTTGCTAAGACCAAAGTAAACTCAGTGAATCTCAACTATATCCAGAACATTTTGGATAATTATTCTTTCTTAAGAAATCAAGATAAATTAAAGCACCTAAGAGTCTTGACAGCCATCTCCATGCAGAAGTTTATACATTTGACCTATCAAGACAAAATGATAAACATAAACCAGCATTTTCAAAAATGGAAAAGCTTAATTTTTCTTAGACTTAGATCAGAGGGTGTCAGCTTTGCAACAATTTATTTATCTCGCTGTTGCTGTACAGTTTGTCAGCCACAAGATCCCCCCTAACCTGTCAGATACTCCTACAAAGGAAAAGAAATAAGAAGGATTTTTATATGTGGGGGGGGGGGGGTTGCCTGGGATAAAATACCCCTTTGCTGTTAGGAGGCCTCACTGTTCCAAATATTCAATTACATTGGTATGCTACTGCTTTCCAATGCTGGCAAAAACGTAACTGCCAGCAGATAGAACAATATAGGCATTGATGCTAGCAGCTCGAGTACCTATCCCCCATGACTAGATTTGTGTTAGAAAAAACTCTACCCAATCAATAAAAAGGAATTTCCTAAGGCATTCTATTAGATAAAAAAGTGCAACATACACGATTTGGATTCTCCCTCCACTACTGGTGGGAATGGGTTTGGATGTACTTAAAAATTGAGATGCAAGTAAAACAAGTTTAAAATACTAGTATCAGCTGTTAAAGCACAATTCCATAATGACAAGCAAGAACACTTATCACACAACACCTACATAAAGTATTATGGACTAGTAGGGAGCCTTAAACAATTTCAATGGTATCAAAAACAGCAGACAATATATGCAAATACATTTTTGATGATAACAGAGGATCAAATAACACCCAAGGCCCTAGTCTCTCAATTCTATTGAGAATTAAAATGATCACCAAATGCCTCCTGGTTACCAAGGTAAAAGAGGGAAGAGAAAGTATATTAGCACACAAACAATTATTCCAGAAACTTTATTAGACACATTTATTAGACACAATATATCAGGAAATCACGAAAGTTTAGGATATTTGTCTGGAAGTACCTTCATAAACATTTTATACACCAGCAAGATTGGGAAAGATTTTCTCAGAAATGGACACATTATTGGATATGGCTCATGAAGAAAAAAGGCAACTGGTTATACATATTTTACAGCAGCCCTGTATTAACACAATTCTTACGACAGGTGACAGACCTCATAACCAAAGTAGTTAAAAAAAGGGGATAAACCTCAAACCAACTCTTTTCTTAGTAGGGTGGCAAGAGGAAATTCCATTATCCCTAGCCTACCAGCAACTCCTTGCTTGATTTTATTAGCAGGAAAGAAATGGGTCATCGAAACTGGAAGATACAAGATATCCCTACTATTAGTGATCTCAAGGAGCAACTGATACAGGATATGAAGAAAAGAGATACAATGAAGGGAAGAACTAGTCTAAATTTACCTCGAAGTGGGGTCTATTGCTGGAATATACTGGGGATGCAACAGAACAAGTCCATTAGTAATTGGCTGCATGATTTAAGGGGAGGATACTTGAAGCAGAACCAAAATATAAATATTACTCTAAACCGGACTTGTAATGATAAACGTTCAAGGTTGCTGCATTTGTATACAGCTCTTATTTGTTGTTATAAATTCACAGGTTCATAGCAGGTTACTAGACTATTGGCCCTAGGGCCTTTATAAGCTTAGCCATGTAATAGCCTTGTTCCCTTATTGACCAAGATGTCTGGTCTATATTTGCAGCACAAGTCTATGATCAGCACCAACGGCCCTTATCGATGAGGAAATTAGGTGACACCCCCGGTAAATTTATTGTCTCCCATCCAATTGTCTAAGCTGCACCTGAATACGGTCATTGAGGAGCTCTGTTTTACATGAAATGGGAGTTTGTTCCAGAGGAGTGACAATCTCTGGGAGATGCATCTTTCTCTCCAGCATGTCCTGTTAATGTCGCAGGCTAGGTTAAGAGCCCTAGAGGGAGTGAATCTTGTCCCATTTGACTTGCGGACGTGCAGCATTTCCATTAGTGCAGGGTCCAAGACTGCTCTGCAGGCGAGATACAAGTCCCCTCTCAGCAGCCTAGAAGATACAGAGTACAGTGAGACAGGGCCTTCAGTCTGTCCATTTAGGTCTTGTCATGAAGGTTGAAGGCACTGAATGTTCGTGGTGAGAAACCTCTGAAATCTCCATAGCTGCTGCAGGTGTCTGATAAGGTAGATACAGAAGGGAGCGTTGTACTCTATTTGTTGTCTGATGAGGGATGAGTACAGGGGAGTTATAACATCCTTAGCTCTGGATGCGATGCCCTTACTTATGAGATATGCAATGCAAAAAGCCTTTCTTACCACTGTAAACACATGGTGATTGAAGTTAACATTGCTGTCAACCTGTGTTCCCAAATTTTACACCACAGGGTTTGAGCTAAGGGGGATACTGTTAATATTGTAATTTGCAGGGACTTCCCCTTTGCCGAAAGGGATGATAACACATTTTTTTTGCATTTAGTTTAAGTCAGTGGCTTTGGCACCAACCATTTGTCTGCGTAACCCCTTTCTGTGGTATGTCAACATCGTTGACGGACTCGAGGACTGAACCCAGTTTGCAGTCATCGGTGAACTTGGTAAGCCACAGGCCATTTCTTTTTGCCTGGACTTCTGAGAAACTGATTCCAAACAGTAGGGTGCCTAGCACAGAATCTCGTGGGACACCACTGGTGACTGGTCTGCTGGTAGAGGTAGAATCCCCAACTTTGACTGTATGCATTCTATCAGTGAGCTACCCATCTATTGACATATGGGTTAATTCCCAGCTGGATGAGTTTCTCAATGATGCCTGAATGAGCAACGGTGTTAAAAGTCTTGGCTAAGTCAAGGCAGGCTGTATGTGCTGTTTTGCTTTCATCCAGGGCTTTGGTGACATTCTCGAAGAAGTCCACCAGGTTTAATAAGAATGACTACCATTAACAAAGCCAAACTGGGTCAGGTCAAGAGTTTGAAGGTCACCTATGTCTTTGTTGACAAGGTCCATGATGATTCTCTCCATGGCCTTGCAGATAAGGCTGGTTAGGCTTATGGGTCTACAGTTGTCAGGGTCGGTTGTTGGACACCCTTTGTGCAAGGGAATTATTGTTGCTGTTTTCCAATCTGCTGGGACAAAGCCAGTACTTAGACTGTGGTTGAAGAGAGTGCCAAATGGTTCCCCTAGGTCCTGTTTTAGACCAGTAAGTAGGTAGCCTAGGATGTTATCTGGTCCCATAGAGGATGTATTTCTGGTCATAGACCTGCTCTATGGAGATATTAGGTAAAGGACCACTGAACTGGTATGCTTTTGGGTATGTCTGGTGGGGACAGGGAGTGAAGTTTCCTCCAAATCTTTCTGATAGTAGGTTGGCAATGTCCTCAGGGTCAGTATGAGTGGTACTGTCCAATACTAGTTCAGCACAAAGCCGGGCCTTCCCTTTTAGATTTCTGACTTAACGAAAGAATGCCTTGAAATTGCCCTTAGCTCGGGATACTAGTTTAGCTTCATGATTGACTTTAGAGGACTTTACAAGGTATCTAATTTGCTTGTTCAAGTTGTGAAGGGTATCCTTCCTCTGTTGAGTCAGTTCCCTCTTGTTCTTGGACATTAGTTTATTCCTCTTGTTGTATAACTTATTTATGCTGGATATCCACCAGGGTGGCTTTTTTTTTTTTTTTTTTTTTTTGTGAGGACCTTGTTTTGATCTGTTCAGGCACAGATGAGTCTATACATTTGTACAGGTGTTTACAGAGGGCATTTTGTACACCTCTGGAGGAGTCATTGTTAACAGTGGTAGCAGGGAGTTTGAAACTATTTATGCCATTGCTAAGGAGGCTATAGTTTGCTTTGGAGAAATGTTTCATCTTTTTTGCTCTTGGCAGGGGGATCAGGTATGATCGTTACTTCCAATGAGACTGATTTATGATCAGACCTTACCAGGGATGGCAGCACACAGGTAGTAGTGCAGAGATCCCTTATGCTGGTTAATACCAGTTCTAGGACATTTGAGCTCCTTGTGGGGTGCAGACCATCTTCCACTGCATTTGTATTAAAGTCCAGAAACCTTAGGGCAAGTGTGTTTGTGCTCATATATGACTCCCAGTCAATGGAAGGATAGTTGAAATCACCCATGACCAAGGTGTCTGGCTGTATAGTGAGTGACTTAAGTAAACGACAAACGGCCAGCAATAAACGATCCTGGAGTATAAAACAATTATAACCAATACATGCGCATGGCTTCAAATAATCCTTTATTAAACAGACCGGTTTCGGCAACAAATGCCTTCTTCAGTGTACACATGTACAGAAGGCATTTGTTGCTGAAACCGGTCTGTTTAATATAGGATTATTTGAAGCCATGCACATGTATTGGTTATAATTGTTTTATACTCCAGGACCGTTTATTGCTGGCCATTTGTCGTTTACTTGGTTTAGTTTGGCCGCGCATCCACCTACGTGCATAGCATCATGTTTGGTTGACTTAAGTAAGTCCCAGTAGGCAGAGTGCTTCTCGTGGTTCATGGTGGGGGACCTAGAGCTAACAATGATATGGAAGTGGGTTTTACCTGTTAGTTGGACTTGGCATAGCTCTAGGGGAGTCATACTGTTTGACCAGTCTTGAGGTGTATTTGTCTTTAATGAAGATGAATACACCTCCAACTTAGGTTCTTTCATGCATGTTTTGAGGTCTGAACATGTGGAAGGCATTCAAGCCTTGCATAGCTGGGGTGCTCTCTGCGGCCTTAAACCACGTCTCTGTGACTGCACAGACATCAGCATCTTCCAAGGTAAAGAGTGATTCTAGTGAGTGCAATTTCCAATTTAGACTCCTAGTATTAAGCAGCATAAGCTTGAGTTTGTCTCTATTGGATTTTGTTACACTGGGAATTTTTTTGTTATGACATTGCCTAAAAAGGCACTATGGGGGAGGCAAGTACCTTTGCCAGTAATCGAAAACCAAAAGGCAAAAGGTGAAGACCATTTCTGGCAGAGCAGAATGGTCTGTTGACCATACCTTCCAAGGCTGACAGATACTGGACCCCCCCCCCCCCTGGATTGACACCGGAAGCTAAGCCAATTGTCGAAGTCAATCCTTTTTTGTTTATATTGAGGCATCATCCTGGGTGAAGGTAGAATGGTGCTTAAGGCTAGGGACAAACCTGCCTGGGACACGATCTGAGAGCTCAGTCATGACTCTCTTCATGTAGTCCAATGAGGTAAATCTCAAGTCATTCACTTCAACATTGACTATGACAGAGTCATAACAGTAATCATTGTTGAGAGATTTCAATGTGTGTGTGATATGATGGATCCTGGCACTTGACAGACAGCTGACCGTGACCTTTTCCTTGTCCAGCCTGATGAGGGAGACATCTGTGTGTAGTGGATTCTGTTGGGTCTGCAGTGTGTGGAGTAGGTTTACACTTAGGAGGTCTCTGATCTTTAGGCAGGCTTCTAGCGAGTACCTCCTTGTATGTGGGTTTATGTGCTGTGACCTTGTTATGTGCAAGAGGTGAAGGGTGTGTGCCAAAAACCTGTTTGGTATCTTGTTTGTTATGTGAGAGAATTGATTCCAGATTTACAGTATAGATACATTTCTCACATGTTGTATTTGTTTGTTTTAGGAGTAACTGGTTGCCAGTATACATGAGGCAATTGCGACATTGCCTCAGGATGCTCATGTCAACCAGGCTGACTGGAGAAATGGTGGGAAACTGTCCCTCCATTATGGCAGGTATATACTGTAGTAACTAGTGGGGAGAGGGCTAGATGGACCAGGTTCTGCTGTAAGAACAACAAAAAGCAACTATTCTATGGAGGACTAGGGGTAGCAATCTGTGTCAATGCTTCACAATGCACAAATGAGTTGCTTGCAGGGCAGCAGTGCATAACTGTATGGCAGACAGTGAAGCAGGTGAGCTTAGAAGGTTCCCTAGCAGATATCTAGGGAAAATTCTCTATCTATGTGTTTGCTTCTATGCACAGCTATACACAGCTGTGCTAAACCCTGTTGTGCGATATGCAGCTGTGTGTAAACATGTGGCTTAAATACAACTGAAGTTAAATGATTTTAAACCAAAGTAACCAATGGGAAAGACCAAGACTAAGCCTTAATCCAGCAATCCCCAATTCAGAGGTGTCCTAGACTGTACAGTTTTGCCACAAGGGTGCAGGGGGGCCTTCTTAATGTAAGATGGATGGTTTTAGTGCTCAAGTGATACCAGTCTAAATTCAGCAAGTCTGAATCTAGCCTATGCTACAAAATGCAGAAGTACTAGAAATACAAAGTGCAGGAAATCACAGCCACAACAGCAAAAAAAAATAACAGTTTAAATAAAGCAACAGTTCACTAGATTACTGTTCGCAAAGTGCAATGTAGGCTTTAAAAACACTTATTTTTCAGCAGGTTTCAATGGATACCTTGGATTTAGTTTTGATTCACTCTAGTTCTCTGGCTAAAGTCACCGGTCTCTGAGCAGCTCTGGTAAACTGAGCTCAAACCCACGCAAACATAATACTTAAATACAAGCAAAGTTAAAAGATTTTAAACAAAGTAACCAAAGGGAAAGCCCAAGACAGACTTATTCCAGCAATCCCCAACTCAGGAGGTTCCTTGGCTGCACACTTCTGCCACAAGGGTGCAGGGGGTCACCTTAATGCAAGATGGCTGGTTTTAGTGCTCAAATGATACCAAAAGTACAGTTGTGTACCTACCATAAAAGTAGATGTTCGAGTGTACTCTGTTGCAGTCATTACTCTTGGGTTATTCTGCTGGCAGGCTACCCGCAGTTGGCCAAAATTCCAAAGTCTAGGTCCGGCGTCGGTTGCTGTCGTCTCCTCCCTGACGTCAGTGCGCCAGGGGTATAAAAGATGCAGCCGACGCCATTTTCTTCAGTTTTTCTTGCCCCAGATGTCACTTTCCCCAAATAAGTAGGCTGAAAAATATAGCAATAAAAAATGCATGCACAAAAATAACATTTCCTTCATCTACAAGCAAATACACCAAAAAGGTTGTATAGGATAGAGAAGTGCAGATAAGTCCCAGCAAAGAGAAGGGGGATGGTGGGTGGGTAATCTGGACTGCAACAGTGAATACACTCGAACATCTACATTTATGGTAGGTACACAACTGTACTATGTTCATCGTGTTTCACTGTTGCAGTCATTACACTTGGGTAGAATCCCAAAGCTGAGGATGGGTGGCTGGGCTAAATAGGATTAGGAGAGGCTATAAGGCCCTGCAGAACTGCAGTGGCGAAGCCTGCTCTGGACTTAGATTAGAGAGGCAAGTGGTAGTGCTTTGTAAAGGTATGCACTGAACTCCAAGTTGCAGCCTCTAAGATTTCTTTGGTTGGTACTCCTCTGAGGAAGGCTGCTGAAGTGGCTGCTGTTCTGGTGGAATGAGGCCCGATGCCCTTAGGCACTGATTTGCCATGTTGAGAATAGCAGAAACAAATGCAATGGCCTATCCATTTAGAAATAGTCTGTTTTGAGATAGCCTTTCCTTGTGATCCTGCAGCATATGACACTAAACGTTGCTCAGTCTTTCTGAAAGCTTTAGTTCTGTCCAAGTAGAAGCGTAACTGCCTGTGTATGTCCAAAGAATGCAGAATTTTCTCACCCTTGTTCTGTGGATTTGGGTAAAAGGTAGGCAAGTGAATGGTTTGATTGAGGGCCACACTGGACACCACCTTAGGCATAAATGTAGGGTTTGTCCTCAGAGAAACCATATCTGGATGAAAAATGATGAAAGGTTCCACAGCCACAAGTGCTTGTAACTCCGAGACTCGCCTTGCAGAGGTTATGGCTAGGAGCAGAGCTGTTTTCCAGGATAAGAATGTAATATCCGCTGTTGATGCTGGCTCGAAAGGAGGCAGTGTGAGTTTTTCCAAAACATAACTGAGGTCCCAGGCTGGAATTGGTGCTCTCCTTGGAGGCCTAATGTTTTTGGCCCCTCTGAGGTACTGCCTTATTAAAGGATGAGAAAAGATAGGTGATTCCATATTGTAATGTGCAGAAATGGCAGAGGCATGAATCTTAATTGATGAGAAAGAAAGGCCTTTGGTCAGCATCTCAGTTAGGTATTGTAAAATCTGAGGAATATTTGGTACAGACGTGTCAATGCCTTGGTCCTGGTTCCAAGCACAGAATCTCTTCCATTTTTCTGCATAAGATTTTCTGGTACTGGGTCTCCTGGCCTCCAAGATAACATCCATAACAGCTTTTGAAAGAGGAGTTTTCTGAATGCCTACATTATCCACCACGCTGCCAGATTTAAGATCTTGAGTTGGCTGTGCAGGATCTGATTGTTTTGTTGGGTCAGCAAGTGAGAAGTTTGAGACAATATCCATGCTGGACCTTGGGACAAGCTCTTTAGGATTGGGTACCAGTGCTGGCGTGGCCAGTCTGGTGCAATCAGAATCATTTTTGGCTTTTCTTGTCTGACCTTTAGGAGTACTCTGGGAAGGAGAGGCAGTGGGGGAAAAGCATAAACTGTTGAATTTTTCCAGCTGAATGATAGGGCGTCCACTTTCCATGCTTGTTTGTGTTAAATCCTTGTGCAAAATCTCTGCAATTGACAGTTGTGAGGGGAGGCAAATAGATGTCTGGGCATCCCCATTTCCTTATTATCATTCTGAAGACTTGTGGATCCAGTTTCCATTCGTGGGGATCCATGAGGTTTCTGCTCAGTTCATCTGCCAGAGTATTTGTTTTTCCTGGCAGGAATTGTGCTTGCAGGTGAACTTGTAAAGCCAATGCTGTGTCCCATAAGGTCACTGCTTGCCTGCAGAGGGGGTAGGAATGAGTACCTCCCTGCTTGTTTATGTACCACATGACCGTAGTGTTGTCTGTCTTTATCAGTAATTGTCCTGGATGAAGCAGGTCCTTGAAAGCTGTCAGGGCATTTTGAACAGCTAGCATCTCTTTTTGACTGATGTGAAGATGCATCTGGTTTGCAGGCCATGTGCCCCGAATACATTTTCCTGCCATGTGGGCCCCCCAGGCATAATCTGATGCATCCGTTGTCAGTGTCTGTCTGGCTGTGGGTAAACTGAATGGCAGACCCTTGTTGTGGTGACAGGCCTCTGCCCACCATCGAAACTCCTGTTGTGGGCAGGGAATGAGTGCAATTACTGTTTCCAGGCTGTGGCAATGCTGAGTCCAAACACTTTTCAGATACCATTGTAGTTTCCTGATATGCAGCCTGGCATATGGAATTAGTAGAATGCAGGATGCCATGAAACCCAAGGCCTGCAGGATTTTCCTTGCAGATAATTGGGTTTTTGTTGCCAATTTCTTGAAGTAAGTAGTCAGTTGTTTTTGCTTGTCTGGCGTGAGATAAGCCATCTGGGCAGTTGTATTTAAGCTTGTACCCAGGAATATTATCTCTTGAGAGGGCACTAGTTTTGATTTCTTTTCGTTTACTGTGTACCCTAGGCCAATTAGTAATCTTTTTACAAACGCC
Organism: Protopterus annectens; assembly: GCF_019279795.1. Lineage (NCBI taxonomy): Eukaryota > Metazoa > Chordata > Ceratodontiformes > Protopteridae > Protopterus > Protopterus annectens. Next base: position 1,137,592,436 of record NC_056731.1, read on the forward strand.
AGATGCTTTAGAAGAGTGTCTTTGTTCTCTGCTTGAATTAGGCAGTCGTCCAAGTAGGGATATATCTGAATTCCTTTTTGTCTGCAAAATGCAATTACTGGTGCCAGGCATTTTGTAAAGACCCTGGGCGCAGTAGATAAGCCAAAGGGCAGTGCAGAGAATTGGTAATGCATTGAGCCAGTTATGAATCTGAGGTATCTTCTGCAAGACTGCCTGATTGGGACATGCAGGTATGCCTCTTTTAGGTCCAAAGTTACGAGCCAAGCCCTCTTGCCCAGCATGGGCAGTAGCTGCTGAAGAGTCAACATCTTGAATTTTGGAACTTCCAGAAATGTATTTAGTATAGACAGGTCCAGAATTGGTCTCCAGGTTTTGTCCTTCCTGGGTACTAGGAAAATTCTGGAGTAAAATCCTTGCCCCTGTTCTTGTTGTGGTACTTGCTGAATGGCCCTCATGTCCATGAGGGCTGTAATTTGTTTTTGGGCCTCTGCCCATTGATTGTGTGGCAGGTCTGGCATGCCCTTTGACCTTGGTAGAGTGTGAAAATGGAACCTGTAGCCTTGGGACACTATGTTCAAAACCCATTTGTCTTGGGTAACCATTTGCCAATTTGATGAACAAAGTGCTAGTTTTCCCCCTAAGGGGGCTGTCAAAAGAAAACTGCTTGGAACTGGTAGAGGAAAGTCATTGGGACTGTTTCCTGTAAGGCTGAAATTTGTCTTCTCCACTTTTGGAGGTAGGAGCACCCCATTGTTTAGGCCTGTATGAGCCTTGGGGCTGAGATCTGCCTCTGGGATGCCTGTATCTGCCTCTTTGTGGTCTGAGACTGGAAAGGACCAATTTTTAGAAGGCCAGTTCCTGCTAAACCTGGGTGGCTGTACCTGTAAGAAATCCTTGACTGTCTGCATGGATTTTGCTTTATCCTCTATTTTTTTCAACACCTCTTCTGCTTTAGTACCAAACAAAGTATCATGGTATAATTGTGCATCTAATAATTTTGCTTTAACATGATCAGGCAGATTTTGTTCCTTTAACCAAGCATGCCTTCTAATAACAGAACCTGTAACAGCAGCCCTGCAGGAGGCCTCCAGTGAATCATAACCACATTGCAAAGTATGCTTTCCCACTTGTTCAGTTGCATGCAATAAATCCTGCAATTCCTTGTTCTCTGAACATTCAGTATTTGTCAACATTTTCTGTTTAAGTAGTGACATTAAATATTGCTGATATTTAAGTATATGAAATTGACAATTTAAAGCCCTTAGCCAGGGTGGCAGAAGTGTAAACTTTTTTCCCCCATCTGTCTAGAGCCCTAGAATCCCTATCAGAGGGGACATGTTTTTTTGAAGTGGAAACTTTAACACCATTGGGGCCATGAGAAATAGTTTCAGGGGTCAGCAGTGGGGTTTTTATATAGGAATTTATGAGAATCCAGGACCCTGTAGTATCTGTCTGGCTTAGCAGGTGCAGGGGCTAAAGAGTCAGGAGACAGTCCGGACTCTGAAAATACATCATCTACAATGTCTAGAACACGTGGAATAGCAAGGGGTCTGTGCTGAGGAAGAAGCAGGAAGTATCTGAGCCTTTTCTTAGACTCAGAATAATCTTGGCTCTCCCAGTGGAAATGCTCTCTCATAGTATGCAGTGTTTCCTCAAAAGAATAGTCCTCAGGAGGAGAGGCTGAAGGAATGGATTCTTCAGCATCAGAATCCTCATAGGGAAGCATGGATTAATCCTGTTCAGAAGAGGAATCAGAGGAAAAAGATACTTGATCAGAAGAATCATACTCTGTCTCTTGCCTAGGCCTCTTATCAGGAGGGGGATGGGAGCCCCTGATCAAAGTAATTAAGTCTTCGGCCATTTTCAGCATCTGTTTTTTAGGCATGGAAGTCCGAGTAGTAGAATGCTGTACTTGTTTCTTTGTCTTTAGAGCTGCTTTAGTCTTTGAAGCTGAAGATGGCTTAACATATAGTTGTGTAGGTCTGAAGACACCCTCAGAAGCCGATGCCTGCTCAGCGGCTCTGGACCCATCTGAGGGGTTGATTTCCAAGTGTCCAATACCTTGAGTATCCAGAGGCCCAGTCGGCTCCACGTGGGAGTCCGTAGCGGCCTGTGGCTCTGAAGTAGCAGGCACCAGGGGCTGCGAAAGCGCCTCACTGAGAACCGGCGAACTGGCGACTGGCCTAGAAGAGGCTTTGTCATCGGTTTTGGACCTCGGATGCCTATCCTTGTCCTTGCGTTTTCTGTAAACTTCGGTTGTCGGCTGTTCCGCCGGCATTATATAATTAAATCTTTGGCCAAAGTAATGAAATGCAAAATCGAACCGACGCTTGATAGTGCGTTGGTTGAATCTAGCACAAAACCGAAAGCTAGCAACGTTGTGATCAGGGCCTAGGCAAGGGATACAGTAAGAGTGAAAATCTTTATGAGGCATTTGCTTCCCACAAGAAATACAATTGTTAACTTTTTCTGACATCGGTCTGGAGCAAGAAAAAAAGTTTCCCCAACGGGGTACTTAGCTTTAATGAAGACTTTGGTTCTGAAATTCAGATTTGAAAATCTCAGGAGTCGGCCGACCGGCACTTGCGAACTGCTTTTGCTTCGGGCACCACGCAGCAAGAAAGACTGAAGAAAATGGCATCGGCTGCATCTTTTATACCCCTGGCGCACTGACGTCAGGGAGGAGGTGACAGCAACTGACGCCGGACCTAGACTTTGGAATTCTGGCCGACTGCGGGTAGCCTGCCAGCAGGATAACCCAAGAGTAAGGACTGCAACAGTGAAACACGATGAACATCAGTCAAGATTCAGCAAGCCTGAATCTAGCCTATGCTATAAAATGCAGAAGTACTAGAAATTCAAAGTGCCGAAAATCGTAGTCACAACAGCAAAAAAAAAAAAAAAAAAAAAAAAAAGTTTAAATAAAGCAGCAATTCAGTAGAATACTCCCACAAGAATGTAGACCACAAACCTTCCTAGTATGAAATAACTGGTCTGGAACCCAAGTGCTTAAAGCAAAACAAAGACAATACACCTTCACCAGCAATTCCCAGCTTAGAAGAGTGTAGGCTACACTCTCCTGCCACAAGAGTCTAAACCATAAACCTTGCTAATGTAAAATAACTGGTTTGGAGCACATGTGCTTAAAATATAACCAAGACTCTTTCAGAATAGCAGACACAATAAGCCTTCAACTAGCAATTCACAGCTGCAGGTTTATCCTTTCCTGCCACAAGAGTTTAAACCACAAATCTTCCTAATGTAAAATAACTGGTTTGGAACCCAAGTGCTTAAACCAGAACAAAGACACTTAGAATGACAGGCACAATAAGCCTTCACCAGCAATTCCCACATTAGAAGGGTGTAGGCTACACTCTCCTGCCACAAGAGTGTAGACCACAAACCTTCTTAATGTAAAATAACTGTGCTGAAGCCCAAGTGCTTAAATCAAAACTAAGAGGTTTATAACAGTTACAATTTAATCAGGCTTCAGGCAGTAATAAATGCAGCAACATAAATGCAATTGAACATGCTGAAGAACATGCTGAAGAACAAGCAGCAAATCAAAATAAAGTAACAAAGTAGAAAGAAACACAAGTACAGTAAAAGCAGATGAAGAAAGTGCATTTTAAGTTAAGTGGGAATGGAGAAAATAGAAGATAATTCAAGGTTAAGAAACTAAGGGGGTGGGCCTTCCCAAATGATCTCTCCATATTCAGCAGAATGAGCTGATGAGATGGGACTAGGAGGAGTGCCCAAAATCATATTTATAGCAGGGGTGGGCAATTCAAAAGCCACCAAGTTTAAGAATACAACACTTGAATAGCTGGGTGGGAAAAATAAAATGCAGACAAAGATCCTCACTATTCAGGCAGAGTACAGCAAGCAAGCCAAACAAGCGCTCCAGCAAAATATAGATGCCTCCAAATAATTCAAGCTAAATGAGGAATGCTATTTCTTAGCTCCTCCCACTAATTAGCTGATGTTATTCACTGTTTGCAAATGAATTCTTTGCTAACTTTTCTAACTGACCCTAGCCAAGACTTCTTAAAACTCCAACAGAACAGAAAACTTAAAACAAAACAAATGTAATATGAGAAAAAGATAAAACATCGAAGTAACCGAACCTTAAATGAAAAACTTCAAAATAAAATGCAGACAGAAATCAGTGATATTCAGGCACAATACAGAAAGCAAGCCAAACAAGCACTTCAGCTAAGTAAAGACATTACTACAAGTCACTGATAAATTTGCAATAACTGGGCAAACTTAGCTGCCTTGACCATTTCTTTCAATTTAAAACAGTATTTAACTTATTGAATTCTTTATTTTTTTTTTCTTTACATTTTCACTTGTTGAAACATAAATAAAGCTGAATCTCAAGGCATGCCTGCATGTTCTAGCATAGGGCTGCTTTGTTTGTCAGTTTTACTCATGGGATGTTGGTCTTTCTGCTAGTTAGTCTTACACAAGCACCACCAGAGCCAAGAAATATATTCATCAAGCATATTTTTTATTTTATTTATTCTTTGTTGACCAAGTTAGTCCCACTATGCTAGTAACCTCTTTTTAGGGGAGACCCAAGGTGGTATTTATACTTCTAGGGGAAATCTGGCCAGACCCTGGGGAACCTTCCCCTTACTCTTGTTGATAGGTGCCAAGGGATCTTCTACACCCACCTGAGCTATGACCATCTCAACAGATTGGGCCTCAGTTTAACATATCATCTGAAGGACAGCACACTCAAGAGGGTAGCATATCCCTCATGTTGCACTGCAGTGTCAACAATCTATCTACTTAATGTGGGAATAAGAGCCCCAACCTTCTGCACCAAAGGCAAGTGCCCTACCTATTACTCCACTGACGCTGATATATGATGCATAAAGGATGTACATTTTTACTAATGCAAATAAATATGTTGAATCATAAAGAAAAAAAACATACAGGACTGGATTCCAAAAACAATCTTGTGTTTGGTGCAAGATACTGACCCAAACTTGTTAAAGATGTGTGTAATATTCTAAAAAAACAGCTTGCACACTGCATATGCAAATAACGAGGAAAGCAATCTGCATTTATCCTAATGAACTCCCAACAATTTCCAAGACAACTGTATGATATAATCCATTTTAAAGTACATGCAAAACGTGGAGATACATAATAGATGATACTGGCATGCAAATCATAATGCAGATTTTTTTAAGTATATGCTAGCATAACAGACTTCAGTGGACTTCAGATAAATCTGAAGTACAACACTGTAAAAGTTCCACCTGTGCCCATCACAAACAGGTCCATACATTTCTGTCTACACACACACACACACACATATACTAATGAAAATTCCTTCTAGTGCTAAGAAAACCAAAGAGCTAAATGTGCGCAGTAGGTCACACTTCAAAGATTACAGGACAATGCAAAACTATGGCATACTAAGTTAAGAGTTGTACTTGTCCACATACTCCTACAGCTAGTGCCTTATGTTTTTTCAAAAATTACAGCTCCATGTTTTAGATAATACATATTGCATAATGCACATCAACTTTCACATGATCTCTGTGAAGTTTTGGGATTCATTCTCTTTAATAAACAGAGCACTCTATATTCCCTCTAAATATACCGTACCCTGTTGTTCCTACAAAAAAGCCTTAGTAATGCAGGTACAAGGGACAGAATAAGGCTGATAATGGCAGTACAGCAGCTTGATTAACAAATGTAAACCATCTGAACATAATGATTTGGCACTATTATTTTTCAGCAGTGTAATGGTACACTTTGGAGTGGCTGCCACTGAGTACAGTGCAAGGACAGCATGGTAGAGTAGCAATTGTGATATGATATGCAAAGTCATGGAACACTATAGAGCAATACATAATGGAGGCAAATACAACTATACAGAAACGTACCATGTAAGGGTGGAATGAGGATATCAGTATTCAGTTCATGGAAGATACAATGACTTTGTTAGACGTTTCTCTAAATCTGCTTATGTGGAAAAAGCTGTGGACACATTATCCTGGAGTGGAGATTCTTAATGTTATAACCCACATATTTCTCCTCTACACTACAGAAAATAAGTAGTCATACAGATGAAGGTAGCTCCATTACTGAATATAATGTAACTGTTGGAATATAACTGTCTAAACACATGAATGAACTTGAGAGGCCTCAGAGATTCATAACTAAAATGATCAGTGGTCTCAAAAATCTTAGCTAACAGAGGAGTCTGGCAGCCCTCTCTCTGCATTCAGTCTCTTACAGATTCTTACATGGAGATCTGTGTCTAAACTTTCAGGCCATGAAAGATCCAAACTTCTTTGACCACCTATTCCTTCTAGGAACAAATGGTATCTCAATACCAGATTAAAGGAACTAATCCTTCAACAACAGATAAATAAGCCATGTTGGCATGACAAATTCATATCCCAATGTATCCCTGTTCTGGAACAAACTTCTGCTACATGTCAAGTAGAGTAGCACCCTTGGTACCTTTAAGGTAAACCTAGATAAACTGGATGGGTAGCCTCAATTTCTCCCTCAGTCTATCCTGTATGGCCCTCCTGGAGGCTAGAGAAAATTTTTGAATACAGGTTTGGTCTGATGACTGACTGTCCAGTACTTACATATGTCATCTGTTGTTATGCAGTACAGTATTTAGTTGCACTGCTGAGTAATACTACAGATTCATCTACTTTGATTAATTCTGCAAAAAGAAAGAGTCAGAGCAGCTCTCCCTTGTTGGTTAAGGCTATGTTACTCTGCTCCAATGCCATAGATTCAGTCCTGCCAAAGAATGGGAACAAAAAAAATGCACACACATTAATTTGCAATTACAAGGCATATAATCCAGAGGATACTTGGGAACCTAGCCCAGTTTCCCAACTACCTCAGAACACTGGCTGGTTAAGTGACGTTGTCAGAGCTGCACACTAGGCAAATGGAGGATGAATGAACTGCATTATAGATTACAGAAAGCAGTTCATTAACAGCTCATAGTCTTAATGCTCTGTACTACCATACCTATATATGTATGCAAAGTAGCGAGGACAGGACTACAGTACTATCCTTTAAGAGTCCCCTTACGGCATGCAAGACTACTTTTCTGGGTGTAAGGAGTGAAATGAGAGAAAGAGAGAGACAGGGATGCTGTGGTCTCCAAGAGTGCAAAACAGCAGTGGCAAACAAAAAAGACAGTAGGGACTTTGTCTGTGTGTACTTTATAGATTATATTAAATGTTTAGTGAATAATTTCTTACTGCCAAATCATAAGGAAAGACAAGTAATACTAATATGTTGGAAAGAACAAGTTAATCTGTTTCAGTTAAGACTGTTTATATTGCAAACATGGACTGCTGTTTAATTTTAACAGAAATAAACTTATTAGTACAACCTTTCTGTGAAAAGATAATCCCTGGGATTCATTAATGCCTACACTAAGTGCACACTGTTCTAACTGAACAGACAACACAAGCATAACTCACACCTCCTTCCCCCTAATTTTAGTTTTCCTACTGATTTTCTTGCAGTCTTAAGTATTGAGGGGATTCATAAAGAAAGTGTAGACTTCATGCACATTTAGTGTAATCTTTCTGAGTGACTAGTGTGCACAAAAAAATATGGTAGGGATGTTCTTGAATACAGACTGTGTACACTTAGTGTAGGTGTTAATGAATCTGGGCAAATATTTACTACACAGACTGTGAAAGGTCAAAAAATTCCAATTTTGAGCTGAACAGTTTAGTGTCTTTAGTAATCAAAAAATGCTGCATTGAGTTGGCCTGCCTTAAAGCTAACTATTTGCTACAGGGTAATACTCAAAAGCACAGCCTTGCTATACTAGGGGAGACAGGTGCAAAACACAAACATCCACATATTACATTGTTACTTGCAGCTGTATTTACACAGTTTTAAATTTTCTGGAAAGACATATGCTGTGATTTATACCTGAAGATAGGCAGTAAGAGTTGCTTAAAAGCCTGCAGCTGTGTTTGACACCTTACCACAACCTAACTGACAGCAGTTACAATCTTGTAATGCTTCAAGCAAATATTTGAGAATCTTGTTAAGAGAAAAACTGCTAGCCCAGAAAGTGTACAAAGTAATAATGGAAGGAAGAAAAAAAAAACAGAAAACCGACTTTCAGCCAGCATTGTTTCAGTAAATAAGTATAACATGGATGCACGGAACAGAAATGAAATTTCTGAAATTAGTACACATGCAATTAAGCAGGTTTTATGATGAGTAGCACTGTGGTCTTTTCAACAAAGACAAAGTCTTTGAAAGTGATTGTGATATATGGAAAAATAAGAAGGAATGCAATGTTATGCTTAAAAGTGTGGAGACTGTACGGATAATGAAGAACACTGAACCTCACTGTGATGACCCTCCACCTCTGGGCCAGTAATCAAGGAGCCCCAGTCCTTACCACTGGCACCTGTGGGAAACTTTCACTGGGAAGATAACAGGTACACACCAGTATTTCCAGATGCAGCTCTCTGCATCAAGTACGATCAAGCACAATTTCCCTTAAGAGCACACAGGGAACATAGTCAGTCCAGGGCTGGTTCCTCTCTCTTTCTCCAGATCCCCAATAAGACTCCCCACAGGCACAGCTATATGGTTGAGTCTTTAGCCAGGGTTCCAAGCCAAGTCCTCCAACACTCTCTCTCTGCCCAACCAGTGCTTCGTGTCTCTACCCAAGTAGCTGACACACACACTCTGAGATTTGATTTACACACAAACACACACCTGGGAAAGGCTGGCACAGGTTTACTAACTATGCCCCCTTTTGCACAGACTATAAGGTAGTTATCACTGCCACCAGAATCCCTCTCCAACTACTTTACCCCTACAAGGGTACCCAATATTGCTGAGTGAAATTAATATTAATACAAATGTTGGTTTGACCAAGAGCAAGGCTATTAGGAGTGGCCCACACAGTCTCACCAAATAAATATGCAAACACTCTCAAAATTTAAATATCTCTATAAAAATCAGCCACAATGAAAGGTTTAAATATATTTAATAACAAATAATAAAATAACAAGACAATACTAAATATCAATTCACAGTAAAATCAGAGTTCAAAACCACAGGAAATATTTAAAATAACATTGCAGGACTCGGACAGATATAGAAAAACAATATATAAACTAGGATTCACTATATTTCTGACTGAATCTTAAGAGAATCACTATTCCCTACTTACTTAACAGAGCAAGGCAGATGATGTGGTGAATGGTCCTTCTTGTCAGGCTCAAGACAGAATACAGAATGATCAGTCTCGCCAAGAGACTTCTCAAAATAATATCTAAATATGACCTCTGGGATAGCTTGCAGAATGACATCATTTCTAGTCATCTGACTTCTAGTTTCTCATACAAACCCCCACTGCTGGAAGCTGGCAGAATTTAGCACCTACACGTAAAAATACACACACAAGGGCTTTTGCTCAGATCTGTAGCAAGTGCTAGAAGTCATAAACCAATTGCATATCTCCATGCTTCCAGAGTAGTAATTAGTTCACCCCAAAGACAATGCAGAGCGCTTCCTAGTACAGACTTTGTGTGTCTGGCTGTATTGAAACTTGTGAGACAGCGGGGAGAATTTAATAAAGCCTTCACGTTTTTTTTCCATATAGGCATCATGCCACCCTACTTACATGGGTGCAAACATTTTTAGATTTAGTAAGCCCTGCTGAGTGGTGTGCACACACACTAACAGGAAACTTCCATGGCATGCAAATCACCTCATAAGCAGGTGAATCTCATGTAAATTTGGCAGGTAGAGCGATCCAGCAAGCTGACAGGCATCTGCTTAAAACCCGTGTGAGTGTCTGTAGTGTACACAGAAAAAATCTTTGTACAGGAGTGCAGACAGGGTTGTAAAAATGGACATATATGGACAGAAATGCATACCGCATACACATATGAGCAAAACTATTATCCTGTATGTTGGAAACTAAAGGAAATAAGTAAAATTAATTATTTTTAATAATACAGGCATGTTTGGGTAGCACGCCACAGTGAGCAAAATTCTTTATACAAAAATTTAAAAAAAATGGGGGGAAAAATTAATATTACGTGACAGAAATGTATTATACGACTGTGTGTGGAGTCCGTCCCTACAATGGTGCATTGCTGCTGCTGTTAACATGGTTAGGCTAAAAAGCGTGTATTTCAAGGCTGTGAGCAAGGATACCTATGCAAATGAGGCAGAGTTACTGAACAGCAGAAAGGAGTATCTACTTGCAGGCTTAGACCCATAATGCTGTTTGCATAGGATATAGCTGACACCGGGGTGGGGGGGTCTACTGTCTTCTATGCTCGCATTTGCGCAGCGAGACGCCTAGCTGACCGTGTCCTTTCACCGGGGGTGTCTACTAACTTCTAAGCTTTGTTCACCTTCCGTGCACATGTTTGCATGGTGCTCCTCTGCACTGAGTCTGTCTGAAAAAATGTACTTAATTAGTTTTCACCCTTGTTTAAGCTAAAATAGGGCCAATAATTGATGTTAATTATATTGTAGGCAGGTGGAATGCATCATAGGTGTGTACTAGGCTAATGGTCCTGGAGCCTTTACAAGCCTAGCCCATAGGATTACCCTGGCATCGTGCCACCCGACCTTAGTTCCTAGTGCATCTGTCGAGTAGAGCCACTGCAGTGATTCCCGGGCTGAATTTTCTATTTCCCATCCACTCGTCAAGATTTCTCTTGAAGAGGGCCAGTGAGGTGCTCTGTTTGACATGTATGGGAAGTCTATTCCATAGCATGGGCAGTCTCTGGGTTATGAACCTGTCCCTCCAGCACGTTCTGTTGATTGTGGTACTGAAGTTGAGGTCTCTGGAGCGTCTGGTGCGGAGGGATTGCGATTTCCTTAGATGTAGCATTTCTAACAGAGCTGGGTCAGGCATGGCTTTCTAAGTCAAGTAGAGATCGCCTCTAAGTAGGCAATATGAGACAGAGAGTAGCTGGAGTTTTTTAAGTCTGTCCATATAGGACAAGTGCTTAAGGCCTAAGATCCTCTTTGTGAGGTACTTCTGCGGCCTCTCCAGTTGTTGCAGGTGTCTAGTGAGGTACATGCCAAATGGGGTATTGTACTCGATGACTGGCCTAATGAGGGAAGAGTAGAGGGAGACAATGACCTCTTTCTTCCTGGATGCAAAACCCTTAGTAATGAGATGTGCCACAAAGAAGGACTTTCTGCCCACAGTGGCAATGTGGCGGTCAAAAGAGAGATTGCTGTCAACCTGTGTTCCCAGATCTCTTATAACGCCTTCTGTGTTCAGTGGACTACCATCGATGTGGTAATTCATAGGAACTGGGTTTTTCCCAAAGGGGATAATGACACATTCTTTTGGCATTGAGCTTAAGGCCATGGTTCTGACACCAGTTGTTGGTCTTAGTAAGGCATTTCTGTAGGATGTCAACATCACTTGGGGAGTGAATAATGGCTCCCAACTTGCAATCGTCTGCGAACTTTGTCAGCCAGAGTCCCTTTGTGTTGGCCTAGATTTCTGAAAAGTCGATACCAAACAGGAGAGGACCCAGGACCGATCCCTGTGGGACTCCACTCGTGACTGGTCGGCAGTCTGACTTGGAGTCAGTTACTTTCACATTGTGGGTTCTATCTGTGAGCCAGTTTGCAACCCACCTAGTGATATAGCTTAGTGAGTCTTTCTATGATTCCTGAGTGGAGAATGGTATCAAAAGCCTTGGCCAGATCAAGGTAAGCTGTATGAACCACCTTGCCTTCATCCACAGCTCTGGTGACTGACTCAAAGAAGTCAACCAACTTGAGCAGGTATGATCTACCATTCACAAAACCAAACTGTGTGGGATCCAGAGTTTGTAGATTCCCTATATCCTTGTTTATTAGGTACATTATGATGTGTTCCATTGCTTTGCATATCAGACTTGTCAGGCTAATGGGACGATAGTTCCAGGTCTGTAGTCTCTCCTTTGTGGAGAGGGATGACTGTATCAGTGCGCCATTTGGTAGAGACAAAGTCTGAGGTGAGGCTGTGAGTGAACAGGGCACACAGGTAAGGTGCCAGTTCACTCTGTAGTTCATGTAGAACACAGCCAGGGATATTGGACAGTGCTGTTTTAACCTGTACAGCAGTAATACTGGGTGCCTGGCAATCTACTGGTATTGTGAATGGTCCTTTGAGGGAGGTAAAGTTGGCACTGAATCTGTCGGCCAGTATGTTGGCTATATCTGTTGGCGCGGTATAGGAGGTACCATTATGCAGTAGCTCAGAGCAAATCTGAGTATTGCTGTGGAGATTCTTTACATAACTATAGAAAGATTTGTGGTTGTCTTTACTATCTGCTGCAATTCTGTATTCAAAGCTAGCTTTAGAGGATTTGATAAGGGAGTTCAACTTTTTGTTGAGGCCGATAAGGCAGTTTTTCCAGTTTTGGGACTTCACCTTATTCCACATCAGTTTTCTCCTTCTGTTGTAAAGTTTGTTTACGGCAGGGGACCACCAGATTGGCTTCCTTTTTTTAGAGGAGAGCGTCTTGGTTCTACTGGGTATGGCGAGATCCATGCATTTGTGTACGTGTTCGTACAGTGCATTGGTGTATGATTCGGTGGTCATGCAACTATTCTCCATTTGCATGGGTGCTGTAAAGTTAGCCACCTCTGTTTTTAGGAGCCCAAAGTTAGCTTTGGAGAAGTTTTTCATGATGGTCACCCTTGCAGGGGGGGGGGGGGGGTGGATTTCCAAGGTGATTAGTTTGTGGTCAGATCTAACCAGGAAGGAGTTGACTATTGGTGTAGAGCAACGGTCGTCCATATTAGTAATGACCTGGTCAAGGATGTTGCTACCTCCAGTGGGGGGTAAGAACAAACTGGTCCAGGGCATTGGAATTCATGAATTCCTGGAAACGTTGGGCAAGTGTATTGACACGAGTAGTTTTCCCAGTTAATGGAGGGATAGTTGAAGTTGCCCAGTATGAGAGTGTTAGGTTGGACCCTAATATTCTCCAGGGTGCTTAGGAACGTGGAGTGTGTGTCTTGGGATATGGTTGGGGACCTATAACAGGCTGTGACTTGAATCGCTGTCTTACCCAATGTTAACTGCACCTGAAGTATCTCTGATGAGATATGTTTGGCTACCAGTCTGGAGCTTCGGTCCAAGTTCTGGGGCCAAAAGGTGTGGAATGAGTTACAGCCTGGTAGTGCAGGGGTGCTTTCTGCTGCCATGAACCAGGTCTCTGTTACAGCACAAATGTCGACATTCTCCATTTTAAGGAGTGCTTGAGCGAGTGCATTTTGAGATTTAGACTTCTAGCATTGAGCAGCGAGACCCTCAGACTGCATTTGTTTGTAGCTGTTACGGTGGTAATTTGGTCTTTGGAACATCGCATAAAAAAGGCATTATAGGGGTAGCAAGAGCCTTGGCCAGTATCCGGATGACCAGGGGTGACAGATGTAGGCCATCTCTGGCAAAGCATTGAGGTCTGTCAATCATGTCATCCCAGGCAGACAGATACTGGATTCCCTTAGAATGACACCAGAAACTTAGCCAATTGTTGAAATCAATCATTTTCTGCTTGTACTGTGGTATTATTCTGGGTGATGGTAGGATGCTACTCAGGGGTAGGGTCATACCCGCATGGGCTACATAATCCGAGAGCTCCTCCATGTCTCTTTTCATGTAGTCCAGGGAGGTATGTCTCAGGTAATTCACACCCACAAGTACAATGACCGAGTCATATTTGTACCTGTTGTTGAGGGACCTGAGTGCGTGCATTAGTGGCAGATCCTGGCACCTGACAGACAGCTGACTGTTACTTTCTCCTTATTCAACCTAGTGAGTGGGATATCAGTGTGCCTCACTATCGAGTCACCTATGACTAGTGTGCTGGGCATGCTGTTTTGCCTTAGGGGCTTTGGTTGAGTGGCACACTCTTTAGGAGAGTTATGTGTCTCATGATTAGTGTTGTGCTGGTGAAATGCATTTCTGCCTTGAAAGTCTCTGCTATTTGGGTAGATTTTTATTGAGAGCCTCCGTGAAGGTGGGTGTGGTTTGTGTTTTTATGTGACGGCAGTGCTGGTGTGTGTTCTGGAGGGGTATGTTTTCCATGTGGTGTGGTGCATGTGTTGACCTTCTCCTCTTGACCAGCTATTCCGGTCTTGGCTGGAGAGTGCGAGGCTTCCACTTTGGATATATAAGTGCATCTCTCGCAAGTCTGAGTGTTGGGAGGTAAGAGGAGAGGGTTATCAGTGTAAATGCGGCAGCTGCTACATTGCCTCAGGATGCCCAAGTTCACCAGGTTAATAGGAGAAAGAAAGCTTAGAATTTTTTTTTAATTTTTAGACAATCACACATTCTGCACCCAGAGCAGAGCTCTATAAAATATAAATACACCCTATAATCTGATTTTTCCCCAATACTCTGGACCACTGGAGTATAGACTTGGGAATTTTAACTGAGAGAATGCTAGGGGCTGCTGCAGATCTGCTACACCTGTATGTACTAGATGCTGAAGTCAGTACTGTTGCTCTACTGACCTTTAGACATGCCTGGAGGGGTGAGCATTAATAATAAGTACTGGAGTTGTTTCTTTGTAAAGCATTTAGTGCTGGTAGCACTTTTGTGTGCTACAATAACTGCTACAAGAAGTCTGGTATGGTAAAGTGCTAGACTAATAAGCTAGTAAAAGTGCAGGAGAGGAGAGAGCTAGCAGATCTAAGGGAAAAAATTGAAGAGCAGACTCTGTCACCTCTCAGAAGCTTACAAACAGTCCTGGACACAGGAAATCTGTATCTGGACTAGACTAGTTACAGGAAAGGCGGGTAAAGTGCAAATGTGGGCTTTTAGACCAGAAAGTTGAAAGAGATAGAAAAAAACTGTCCAAACGGCCAATAAATTACAATTTCTGGGCCAGAAACCATTCCTCTTGTGGTAGATAGGCTACCTAGTGCTTACCATTCCCACTGACAAGCTAGAATGCTTCCCTCCGACACAGAAAGGCTTTGGGAGTCAGAAGCTTACAGTCCTGGATACAGCAAATCTATATCTGGACTAGACTAGTTATAGGAAGCTTAGAATTTTTTTTTAAATTTTTAGACAATCACACATTCTGCACCTAGAGCAGAGCTCTATAAAGTATACATACACCCTATATTCTGATTTTTCCCCAATACTCTAGACCACTGGAGTATAGACTTGGGAATTTTAACTGAGAGAATGCTAGGGGCTGCTGCAGATCTGCTACACCTGTATGTGCTAGATGCTGAAGTCAGTACTGGTGCTCTGCTGACAATTGGCCTAGACAGAAAAGGAGAAGAGTGTTTAGGCCCAGGGTAACCTTCCAGAAGCTACATGAGCTGGAGATTGTAGAGCGCTACAGTGCGGACAGGGACATACTACAAGAACTCACTGAGCTCTGCTGCCCTCAACTCAGACCCAGAGTCAACAGAGGGGAACCCATCCCAGTGGAAACAAAGGTATGTGTAGCCCTTAGAATATTATCTACAGGTACTTTCCAAAGACCAACTGGGAACATGATGGGGGTCTGACAGGCATCAACATCCAGGGTACTCCACCGGTTTCTGGATGCCATGGTACCATATGCCAGTGAGCAAATTTCTTTTCCCCTCACCGAGGCGAGGGCCAGTAATATGCAACATTTCTACCATGTAGTATACAACCCTGGAGTACTGAGTGTCACTGATTGCACTCGTGTACACATCAAGGCAACATCTGGTGAGAAGGGTAAAATCTACATCAACCGGAAGGGGTACCACTCCATCAACTGCCATGTCATGTGAAAGGCCCAAGGGATTATCATGAATGTGTGTGTTAGCAGTTATCACGACTCCCATATCTGACACCCATCACAGCTGTACCACATGTTTGCTAGGGGAGACATCCCACACGGTCATTTAGTGGAGGATGCTGGCTACACCCTGGAACAGTGGATGATGACACCCATCAGAAATGCACACACAAGCATGGAAGAACACCATAATGAGGCACATGCACAAACTAGGATCATCATAGAGCATGTGTGTGGGCATCTGAAGTCACGGTTCCGTTGCCTCGATATAATCTGGTGAGCCCTGCAGTACTCTCCAGCCACATGTGCACATTGTTCACAGTATGTGCTATGCTACACAATATGATCCTGTGGAAACAGCTGCAGCAGGATCAGCAAAGGAAAGGGATACACAGCCCCCGACCAGTGCCTAGGTCACCACAACCACAGAGGGACTTGGAGGAGGAATCCCCTGATGATGTCCCTGTAGGCAGACGCAGGCATGCCTAATACACCCTGGCTTTGGCTAAGAGACAACACATAGCACATTCAGCGACAACCTAGGGCCCTAGGGACTGACACCTTACTCCTTCTCACATACATATATTAAAACTGATGCTAGGCAACCCACACAACTTGTACCTATCCATGTATTGGTTGTGTACTGCTTGATCAGAATCAGCCTTGAACTACAGTTCTGTCAACTGCTGCATTCACAAGGTAAGTCCCTAACTACACACTACTTGTAAGGATTACTATAACATGGTGTTGTATGTATGGCTCTGCTGCATTTATGCAAGGAAATATAGTAGGCTATTTGGACACAAGTAACATCCACATTGGACTACGCTTACCCAGTCCACTAGTATGTGTTCCTTAATATTCACTTGGCCTCATGGCTGGAATATGCACTACATCAGTCAAGGGAGATGTTAAACAGAGGGGGGTCACATGATAGTAGGACTATTGTGTATCCTAGCAGAATATGTAGTGTTGTTCCCCCACACCCAACACAGCAGTTTTCCCCCATAACCGCTTTAACAGTTGGTCATCAATGGTATGTTAGCAGCCTAGGCAAACTCAGGGCAGTAACCCAGAAATCGATCACACATTGTTTGTCTCATTTAAGACAGGAATAACAACATACATATGCATAGGGAAGTTATCATGGGTGATACCACTGATGGTTCAAATCTGGACGTATCCACTATCTTTTGCATGTGAGGTATTATGTTGGTGTTTTCACAGACTGTCATTCTGCGTGTAGTGTAACATTATGAACTTCTGTCACATATTAATTACATCAGACAGCTGGAGAATGCCATGGACATTTTGAGTGAAGTGCAGTACTGCAAAAAGAGGGACAGATGTCAGTGTCTGTAACACACACAAAATCTCTACTGGGCATGCCCATACACTTACTGAGCACAAGCTTGTTGCACCTTGATCAAAATGACCTGTTATGTATAGCTATGTCTATACATACATATACTGTATGCATACATATTTATCACTACCTCACTCTTACATACATAGTACATCTATCTCTATATAGTTTCAAATAGATATATATATATATATATATATATATATAGCTATAAACATACATCTCAGTCTCTCCCCATATATCTACATAACACATATATATGTGCGCGCTCACGCACACACACAGTTACATGTATATATACATTCCTGTTACATACATAAATGTATGTGTGGATGTCTACATTGTCCTACATACCCTAATACTGGTGAGTAAAGCTGCTTTATCACACATCTGTAATGTTGCTCAAAGGATCCAAAGTAAGGGCTCAACAGTACATAATGCACCTACCTACAAACCCCTGTGCCTATTGGATGTCACCACATTAACAGCAACAGATGAGTAGGTGGTGTAATGTATAATGTTGTCTATTCACAAATGCGCAGGGCACATTGCTCCTGCCCACAGGCTTGCCCATCTAAGTGCAAACAGCCACATATAGCCATACTGGTAACTGTAGACACATAGCTAGGATAATACCAGTTATTGCACTGCTAGGGTATTAGATGCAGATAACAGTACAAAGTAATATCACTCTGCAGGCCACAGATGCTGTTCAACAGAAGCCTAGTTTGTGTAATCCACAAGTAGTTTGCCTGCAATCACATATAAAACAGACATCAGCTGTGGCGCATGCAATAAATACTGTGATCAATAGTGTGTAAGACTAAATAGTTAGTGGTTCTAATCTCACTCCAGGACACTTGGGGTGTGTGTGTGTGTGTGTGTGTGTGTGTGTGTGTGTGTCTGCCAAACCTCATCGGGTATCAAACTGCAATGGTTATGCACTTTTTAGATCTGTAAGCTGCTGCTGGTTTCCAAACTGCCCTCTTCTACAAGGCCTAATGATGTCAAATACCTTAAGACTACCAACTGCCATTGTAGCATCTGACTTAAGCCGTGGTGCATACAATAAGTACTGTGATCTGCAGTGTTTAGGATTAGATAGGTAGGGGTTCTAATTGCATTGCAGGTCACTTGGTGTGTGTGTGTGTGTGTGTGTGTGTGTGTGTGTGTGTGTGTGTGTGTGTGTGTGTGTGTGTGTGTGTGTGTACGTAGTCCCCTATCAAACAACTGAGAAACCCTCACTGGCTATCAAACTGCAATGGTTATGCACTTTTTAGCTCCGTAAGTTGCTGCTGGTTTCCAAACTGCCCTCTTCTACAATGCCTGATGATGTAATCTACCTTAAGACTACTAGCTGCCACTGTAGCATCCGACTTAAGCTGTGGCATATATAATATGACATCAGCAGGCCTAGTTGTGGTCAGCCATTGTGATCTATAGTGTGTAAGACTAGATATGTAGGGGTTCTAATCTCACTCTAGACCACCTGCTACGTGTGTTTATGTCTATATGGCATAAATATGATCACCTCAGTAACTTAGAAATACATAAGGTTTTACAGAATTTTACTTGTAGCAAGTGATGTGGCCCTCTAAATGCCTGACCACAACTAGGCCTGCTGATGTCATCAAGCGTAATATGTCCTAAACCGATAGTACTATCAGACATGAGATGTGTTGCGTGCATCACGTACTGTGATCTGTAGTGTGTACCATTATATAGGTAAGTGTTCTAGTCTACATACAGCTAAAATGCATTATGTGTGTGCTGTGCCATGTCCTGTAAGCAGTAATTGGGAGTGGTGCTATCCTCAAAGTAGTCGTGTGTGTGTGTGTGTGTGTGTGGCTGTTACAGCAGTTTACATCAGCTTATGGAACTATATCACAATCGTAGACAACTGTATACCCTTATTTATATGATTAGCACATATTACCCCAGTCCAAGACAAAGGCAGAAGCCCTGTGGTGAAATGACGGTCGCCCAGCCAATCATACATATGGCATGTGCTGAGGTGCACTGAGGTGCTCTGCTTGCCATTAACCAGGGTTCTGTTTCAATGATGGGTTAAAGCCTGCTAGACAAATCTCTCGATCAGCATTATTATTAGCGTTACATACTAGGTTAAAGCCCTTAGAGTGATTAATACATGTACTATGCCTCCTACAGATATGCAGCATTTATAATCAAGCACGGTCACACATTGTCCCATATGCAAGACAGAGATCACCTCTGAGTAGTTTATATGCCACACGGTACAATGACACTCATTTCAGACGATCCCCATTGAACACATGCTGAAGACAAAGTTCCCTTGTGAGGGGACATACTGTTGTGTGCAAGTGCCAGCACTGCTTGGAAAGGTCCATTACTAAATGGCTATTGCACTCAGATATTGGCATGCTGAGGGAAGAGTACATGGAGGTTATGAGTACAGTAGAGAGTCAATTATCCGAACATCGATTATCCGAAATGTCAATTATCTGAACCAGCCTTGCAGAGTTTTCAGGTAGTAAAAATCATAAAGCCTGGATATGTAAACATTATACATATTCACTTGAGTATGTTTTCTGTGTATGAAAAAATATTCTTTATTGTCCACTGGAATTGCTGAATGGTTGAAAAGTGTATTCCCATGTGGAGAAAAAAAAAGATTTTAGAAGTTTTTTATCCAGTTCAATTATATGTTTGATTATCAGAACAGTTTGATTATATGAACTACCATAGCTCCCAATTAGTTTGGATAATCGACTCTCTACTGTATGTCAGTTACGGGTGATTGCGCCCTCAGCTATGACATATGATTCCCATCATACCACTGGGGAGACATGGTGATTTCAGTCACATTAGGTGTAAACCTGTGTGGCCAGGTCTGTGTGCCTAGTTCTTTCAACCCCCCCCCCCCCCACACCGAGTATGTACATGACAGACATGCTACTTATCAGTTACCCAGATGTAGTGATGCAAATGCTACATATATATTTGCATGGAGTTTATAGCCAATTACTACGTCAACAGGCATTTGTTCATCAATACCCTCCTGTAGGATATTGACATAACTCAGACTCCATGAGTGCTCACAGTTTGCAGGCATCAGCCAACATGGTTAGCCACAGACAGTCAGTATTCACTTGTATCATGGTGAAGTGGATTCCAAGCAGTAGAGGTCCCAGGACTGAGCCCGTTGAACACCGCTGCTTACAGATCAGCTACTGGACACGAATGACCCTATGTTGAGTATGTGTGCCATCAATGGTCCACTAAGTGACCACTACAATAATAGTACCGTGGATGCTCAAGTGGGTGCTCTGTAAATGATGCCTGAATGGGGGATATAGTCAGATGGCTTGGCTCAGTCCAGAGGGTCATATGCACCGATGTCCCCCACCCAGGTCTTGCTGACTGCCTCGGAAATGTCCATGTTTAAAAGTCATGATCCCCCTTGTCAGACATCCAAACTGTGTACAGTCAACTGTGTACTGATCAGCTCCATGATGATTATCCATATCTGTATGGCCATAGGGGCACTCAGGCAAATAGGTCTACAGTGTTGGTGGTCAGTGAATGTACCATCTCTGTGCAAGGGTATAACAGTTGCCATTGTCCAGCCAGGTGGGATCCTGCCAGTGGTTTCAGTATGATTGCAAGGTGGCTCCAATGGGACAGGTCCCATGTAGGATGCAGCCTGGGATGTTAGCATGTCCAAACATCCTCCATAGAGAGGCCATTTACGATCTGCTCTGCAGATATGGAAGTTATGGGACAGGCTGTAGGAATGTAATGTGTCATGTGGTGGGGACAGGGGAGTGAAGTTGACATAGAACATGTGGGAGTACAGGTTAGTTATGAGTACAGATCCATTCTATGTGGCATCATTATGTAAGAGTTCACCGACAATCTGGGCCTGTCCTTTGAGGTTACACATGTAACTACACTGTGCGTTGTGGTTCTGCTTTGTGTGGGTGGCTAATTTTGTCACTTATGTCTACACAACATCACAACAACCCTATGTGGTTGTTTTAGCTGAGGAGGTTTGCCTCCATTTTAGGGGGGCACCTTTATCCCAACTGTCACACAGCAATGTCCACCTCTTACTGTACAGCCTGATAATGGCAGTTGTCCACCAGGCAGGTTTGCTGTACCATGAGGAGCCTGTGTTCCTCCTGTCAGGTACAGCCGAGTTCATGCAGTTGTAATACTGCTGGCATAATGCTTGGGTGTAGAGCTCTACATATCTATCTGTCCCATCAGAGGGGGGAGGTGCAGTCAAGCTGTGTAAACCATCCCACAGTAGGTAATAAATGGCTTTGTTGAAATATATGTCTGTATCATCTGCAGGGGGGGGGGTTAGTGTTGGTAGTTTTAATGACACTGATCTGTGGTCAGATCCCACCAGGGAGGACCTCACATTGGGGGGCTGCAGTGGTCACCTATATTGGTAAACACATGATGCACTATGTTGGTTCCCCTTGGGGGAATGTCACGGCACTGCTCCACGGCATTGTGCAGTACGACTATGCAACACCGCTGGTGGTCACTTAATGCCACCCCACACCATGGTGTAATTATATATCTTGAAAGACACACATAGATACAAATACGCACAATGGGTGTCTGGATTCATAGAGCTGTTCCTGTAGCCAGCTACTGCTCGATTATGTGCCCTTCCAATACTGTATGGCACATGCAGTGTAATGGGAAATCAGAATGTTTCACAAAATCTGAATGCGTATCTATCCTTAATAAATATGTATGTTACTACCTATGGTGCTTTTTAGTTCTGTTGTGATGGATTTAGTGAAGCATTATTGGAACTATTTGTTTACGTTTAGGAACTTAGGCAGTTTAATTTTTCCTCATTTGGGGATATCATATAGGAGAGGTAGGAATTTGAAGGACATTTTGGTCCATGATCACCTTTCTTTACCAATTGCAACTCCTTCATACCCCCCTAATATTAGGGGGCTTATTCTTACGGTTATTGCTGTTTATGTGGTTAGAACTCTTCCTTATATTAATAGACTCTCTTTCCATCCTTCAGAAATATATAACTGTGACCCTGAGGAAGTTACTTATGCCCTACAATGTCCATGCAGTTTAGTTTACATAGAAGAGAGTAAAAGGAAGTGTAAAACTAGATTACAGGAACATATTAGAAATATTAAAAAGCAGAAGGTTTTGACAGTCCTGTTGTGCAACATTTTACTCAGTATCACAATTCTAATCCTTATAGTCTGAAAGCTACTATTTTAGAAAAAGTGCCAGTTCAATTTTATTCAGAAAATATACACAGGAAAAAACTGCACTACAAGAAGCTATTTTTATTCTTAAGTTTGGCACATTACCTCCCTCTGGTCTCAATTTAGACTGTAAGTGAAAGTTACTGATTTAATTATTATATGTGTGTTTTTATTGGTTAACCGTATTATGGTTTTACTGAAGTGTGCATTTAAGTACTGTTTTGTTATTATTGGTGTTATACGCCTTGAAGGCTTTGCCGAGGCACTAGAGGCATTAAAGCTTTTTGAGTTTTACTGAGTGGTTCCTGCCTGTTGTCTTTGCATTTTCTCTTGGATGTTTTTGTGGTCTCGTGAGTATGTAAACACCACCTGCATTACCTTGAACACTGTCATTTTGAGATATGAAGATCTGGATGGACGTGTAGTCTGTTATGGTTTTGGTGCTGTTCACAGCCTTGAACCAGATGTTCTTGACCACACACATGTCTGCATAATCCGGGGTAGGGACACATTCCACAGAGTGGAGTTCAGCGTTCCTATGCCCACCATGTAGCAGCATAACCATGATGTTGTATAAAGATGTTGTTCTCATTGCCAACTTTTCCCTGAACAGTACATCTAAGATGCATTGTGGGGGTCTCAGTAGTCATGGTCATTACTCTAAATCTCAGGGGTGAGAGATGAAAACCATCACTGATGAAGCATTGATGTCTGTTGAGCAAGGCATCCCATGCAAACATGTAGCAAATTCCCTGACAATGGCACCAAACGCTAAGGCAATTATTGACTTCCATCAATTTACGTGCGTATGAAGCCATCATCCTTGATGAGGGTCAACTGCAGCCGAAAGCTATGCGTATACCCCTGAGAGACACATGCATCTGCATACAAGCCGGTGACGTATGTCCCTAGTCGTACACACCTGCAGGAACTATGATGTCAACATCATGTTCACTGATATCCTTTGATTTGCAGCAATATATGGTAAGGCCTATTGTGTCAACCAACAGATAGCTATCTGTGATCTTTCCCATATGTAGCCACTTGTCACAGACATCAATGTGTCCCACAATGTAATCACCTCTGACTAAGAGGTGTGATTTTGTGTTTTGCCTCGGGTGTTTGACTGGTGAGAGAGTAGTGCATGCAGTATTATATCTACTATACACTCCAGGGGCAGAATTTTCTCTAGTGTCTGTTTGGCAATGCGTCTGGTAAGGAGCTGCACACATGCATGTGTGTGTGATGTGGGTGTAGGTGGTGCAGGATGTGAGCTGTGCATTTTGGCATAATGTTCATTGCCATATGTAATAACTGCTGTTGGAGACACCATGGCAGCAAGGTTTGAAATGCAGTCACATCTGTCACACATTGTGTTTGTGCGTCATAGGAGTAGAGGAGCAAGAACACTCCTAACATCTCAGCAGCTGGTCCTGCAAAGGTAGGGTCATGCTGCTACTCCCTTGGGGTTGACAGCCTGATATCCAGTGTTTGTAGTCCCACCTTGCAGTGAAGATGTGGATGACCATGCATGCATAGAAGACTTGTTCACCTTTGCTGACATTACATTGGCCTCACAAGCATATGATGCCTGTCAAGCAACTAGAAATCACACTGGTTGCTGTGTGACATGATGTGGGAACACAGACATGTGCTTCAGGTACATAACTGTACACTACGAAATGGCCAGGACATGTGGCAGGTGAACACACATTGGCCAAACGTGGCCAGTCTGCTGCAGTAAGCCTCACAGCCATGTCATGCAGATATCCACCAGTAATCTGTTGAAAGACAGGATGCATGACTAGCTGTGAAATTATCATCTGTGACGGCTCACTGTCAGTGTGCTGATTCTTGCAGCACGACTTAACATCTATGTCAATTGATATTGTACATTATATTGTGGCGCTACAGCAGTGCTATTACTCCCTCACTTGTCAGTTCCCTAGTTACATGCCAACAACCCTGGAACAGATGGCATAACACATGCAAAAGCCGACTGATTGCTCAGGTTGCTAATCAAGGCATCTACTTGAAAAAGGGTATGTGAAGCCTACAGAGCCGTTCATGATGTGGGATAGCTATGTGGATGAACTAACAGGCTGTGTCCTGCTTGGCATCATGGGCTTCATAGTAACATTTTGTGTGTAATGACAGAAAATCTATCAGAGCATGGTATCCTATGTGAGTGGTGTGGGTGAGACCAGCATCAGTAGTTGCCAGGCACTGGCAATTCCGTGAACTCCCATGCTTAACCCAGTCTTCACAAGGTAATTGTGTGCTTCCAGTACACACCACTTGGGTAGTGTCCAACTGCAGAATACCTGTGAAAAACCTCCACCTTACCTTCAAAGGGTACACATATTACACTTCCCTAAAGTGTTTATCTGCGCTCTTAACAGACACCTTGGATGACTCTGTTCTTGGAAGAACATGCTAGCAATGCTTAGTTGCAAAAAGGACAACTAGCATGTAGTGCCAAGTAGTGTCCCCAGATCTGAGTCATGTGACATGAAATGAGTTACCATGGGATATGAACAGTTTCACTGTCGCACACCTACTGACAATGGACCATACACTGTGTTACGCTCAAGGCCAAATCATGCCTATCAACTCTAACTGGTAGATCCCATTGAGTGTTACACTATGCAATGGATGGCTGGAATATTACTCACTCTACCTACCATGGCCTGACAAGGTGTTTGACAATATTAAGCCAGCAGGCCTTGCTGGAAACTGTGCAGGTTATCTAGAGGGTGTTATGTCAGCTGGTGGATAGGTAAGTTTCTGACAGTCATAATCTGGGAAGACACTATTGGGAGACCTACGCTTCAATGATGCCAGTCACCAGTGGATTTCCCCAGACATTATTGATGGCAGACCCCTTCTAGCCATTCCCTCTCTGCAGTCACAGCCACTATTAGTGCTCCCTAACTAACTAAATTAGGAGGTGATTGCATATCAGGAGCTGTCAATGAATCCCACACACAGAACCAACAGTTATCCAGGATGGCCTGAGACACACATTCAGTTGTTATCTCAGCCACTGACCAATACTGAATACCAACGACTGCACAATACTATCCTTTGGAAACTCATCCACCCCGGGAAATGTAGTAATGTCTGCATACCACACACAGTTGAGTCAGTACTCAAGGACTTATGGACACAGAGAGTAATGCAGCCTTTGACTTTCACTGGTCAGTAAGATGTGGGGATGCATTCAATGTTGTACAACCTAAACAGAAAGGTCTGTGATGCAACTCCCAGACTGTCATTGCCATACTGAATGTGACACTCATCACACCTATCACTGTGTACAACGGCACCCTTGCTATGTCACTACACATGCATAACTTACAACTGTAAAAGCCACACAAGTTCCATGATACAGCAATACACATTGCCAATAACATGCCCTATGGAGTCCTTGTCAAGACCATACATGTGTAGTCTGTCTCATAAATGCTCTGGAGGGGATGTGTATGGCTGCCATACAGGGAGGTGTTATATTCCACTATGTACCTCCCACATATCCATGACAGGACTAATACACATATTACCTGTCCTACACAGTCACTGTGGTATAAATAGTACATGCTGGAGACAGAGGTATATAACACACACAGTACACTCTATATGTAACAGGCCACCCTGTGCATGTGAAGCACACATCTGCTGTGACACTCATCATGTTCAGGTTACACCATGGGATGCAGAACAAGACAATCATAGGTATTGTTGGACGACTTTCTGTACTGGACACAGGAAATCTGTAGATGGGTGATCTCCAGCACCACAGCTTGTAGATGTGTTAGCTCCCAAAACCCTGGTGATACTTATCATCCCAAAACCCTGTTAACATTTATCAAAGGTATCAGATCTTTTCACAGATTACGGATGCAGGAGTACACTGAATGACGCCATTGTCCTTGTTAGCCTGTTATACACGTATGGACTTATGGAGCCATGCACCTATAATGCTGTACCTTGCTGAAGACATATTTCTTCTGTGCTGATATTCTGTACTTTGCTGTGACGTCTATGGCTTTATTGCTGCTGTGTATCCATACATGTCCCCAATGGTTTACTATCAAAATCCTGAACGCAGATTCTCTGCAGACGGGGTATCTGATAGCAGATGGTCAATTGCCGTGTTGCCGACTGTCAGTAGTTCATTATCACACTATGCAGAGATAGAGCAAGAACAGAATGGCTGGCAGTATCCACTGCGTGATCACACGTCATATTCCACAGAGTGCAAACATACTAAGCATATGGATACAATGAAGATAGTAGCAACAGTCAGCTATTCCCGTGTGTGCCATGACAGATACTCCTGTATGACCATTCACTCAACACTGGAGTCTATTGTAGTATCCCCCTAAGGGCTACCCCCCTGATAATATGTCAAAACAACAGCACCAAACAAATAGCAGTGTGCTATTACAACCACTATAATGGGACCGTCCCACGAGACCAGTGTGCCACACTGGCAAAAAGCATTCCACCCTTGATACATTGTACGTCCTCTGTAGGTGTAACAGATCTAGAGATCAAGGACATGACATTATTACAGTTCTAAGAAAGGTTTAATGCTGTAATCCCAATTCCGTATAAGTATATTCACACATCTGCATCCTGTTGTAAACAAAAAGGCTGCATATCTGCTGGAGTGCAAAACTCCTCTGTTGATATGTGGTGATATTTAAGTTTTTGCAAATGCGTGTTCGGTGTGCAGAAAGTCAGATACATAATGGTTCCCCACAGACAGCATGTTTGCCTTTTAACATGGTTCTCATTAGAAGGCGAAAGGCAAATTGCAACCAACACAGCTGATTTGCACTATCATCAGCCAATAACATGCAACTGTACAAGACGCAAGGCCTTCATGTGAATTACCAGCCCTTTCTGATATGTTGTGCTGGACATTACTGGGGTGAGGAGACTATGTCATCACAGAGGGTAGGTCTGTAGCAGCTACTATTACATAAAGATGTATGTGCTACAAGCTGCAGCTGCTTCTGCAGGTAATAGGCATAGGCAGAGAGTGTGAACACTTTGGATGACAGCAAGCTGTAAGAGTAACTGTAGGAGCTGTGTCAGTCCTGTAGTAGAAGCAGAGCCAGAGTGAGGGTACCCATTCCACTCCAGTTAAGGCATGTGTTTAAGTCCAGTCAAGGCATGTGTTTAAGGTAAGTGTGTTAGGCAACTGTATCATTAACAAAGTACTAGGCTGCATGTTTGTTGTGTCCTTGAGCAACATAGGGGATAAATATAACATTATGTCCACCATTTGGGCAACTTTCAGGCCACGTGTTACAGTCTGGTACTCATTTGGAACATGTATGATGGAAGACCTTGTTACAAGCAGGGGCTTCATAGGTGTATGGGTTGTGCAGCTGTGCTAATCTGCACTGAGTGTGAAAGGATTATGTACTGCACTCTGATAGTAGTGGTACTCATTTGCATTACCTGAGTTAAAATCCTCTGTGAATGCATATTAATGCATGATGTGACACTTTATGCACCAATACTTTTTCTATAGGGATATGTGAAGTATGTTCCTAGCTGCAGGCCTGTGACTTCCATCAGTGACAAGCAGACATTTCATTTGAAATGCAATTGTGTGGATAAAGAGTGCATGACTCGTTCATTAATTGCTGGCAATAACGTAATTTAAATGCTACACACCACTGGATTTGAACCCAGGACTGTGTGTGGCAAAATATACTGTTTGCAAGGCATTTACAGACTGAGCTACTGAGTCACTGTTACAGCAGGTGTATTTGCAATATACAAGTACACACATACAGGCTGTGACATACTTTTTTCTATAGCCACTATTATGTGCATGGCTTTATATGGCTGTATTTCTGGACCAGGGTCCCAGTTGTACATGTATTTTGCCACTAATGCTTAAGCAGGTGTATCTGTAAATTTTGCTGACAAAAGGGGACATTTACCTGCTATTACAGACCTCACTTACATCCATTATTCTGAGTTTGGCTATCTAGTAGTGTACGCTTGCACCGGACTCCAAGGTGCCCTCCTAATTTTTACATTTATCTTTAAGTTTGCATGATGCAGCACAATGCGCAGCTCTGCTTAAACACACTAACTTGCAATTACTATGTTTTGCTGAAACCACCTGTTTTAATTACCAGCTGTGTGGTGTGGCAGGTTAATGCAGTGGTCTACAAGTGTGATGATATTGGATTTGAAATAAGGGACAGGTGTTTATTTTGTACATGTTTATTACTTAAAACACATATATCAATCTATCTCCATTTAGCTGAACTAAGCAAAGCTGCATGACGCAGGGCAATCGGGCAGCATCACACTAAAAATATTTTAAGAAAAGAAAAATGGGGAGATAGGAAAGTGGTGAAATGGAGTGCAAGCAGGAGGAAAACATAGTGAAAGGCAGGTAGGTATGTGCAGGAAGGGTGTGGGAAAGAACCACAGCTATCCATTTCTTGTACAGCAACAACTGTGCACTTTGACAGAATTTGTAGATGACTTTGGACAACATAATTGCATTGTTAAGCCAATTGGACCAAATTATGTGTATCCAGTGGACACGTGTGCAAAATGGAGAGTTAAGTATGGGGCAATTTTTTTTTGAGACAGATGCCCATTTATTTTAAGGTGAGAGTGGAATGTTGGGGAAGGGACAATGGTACATGTGGGGGAGGTAAGTTAGGTAGGTGGGGAAGCTTTTGCATGCAGGGGTGGTGTGTGACACAAGAGGGGGTATCCACATTAGACGGGGTGGGTGTTGTGGAATCTCAGTCCAATGTGCCTCCATAAGGTAGCAGCACGACACACATCCCCACCAATGGGACTGTCAGCACTGCTCCATCACTGCCCCAAGGGTGGCAGTGGTGGAGGCTGGGCTATGGGGTGAGTCTGCACTACCAGGGTGGCCAGCATGCTCTCCTTTTGACTCAGGCATCATCCAAACCCATGGCAGACTATCCTGCACATCATACCTGGCAGTTCATCATAGGTGACAACTCCTCCTCCACCACTGCTCCCAGAGAAGGGCCCATCCCCGTCCCATTGGGTGGTACTACCCAGCGCTGCAGGCAGTGCAGGGACAGCAGAGGGGGCACCACCAGGCTGAGTTCCAGATGTGCTGGGACCTGGTACCACATCCAGAGGAGGCAAGGTAGGCAGATCACAAGGATCTGGCTGATCTTGACGCACTGTAGCAAAGTAGTTATAACAATAACTTAAGGTTAGTAATAACCAAACCAATGTTAGTACTAACAGAATGGATCATAATATTTATTAATCCAAATACATATTAAGGTATATTATGTGTAGCATAACATTAAAGTAACTTAACAGTAATTATGTTAACAGTAAGCCAGTATAAATTAAACCAAGGCCAATAAAAAAAGAAGTTATGTACTCACCATAACATTCCATCTGAGTAGGTAAACTTCATTTGTCAGCAACCTGTGGGTATCGGATCCATATCGGATCCGAGCAGGCAGCTTCAAACAGCTAAGATCCTAGCTCCAAGCTCCTCCACCTTACCCATAACCCCCTGCTATCCCCTCCTGACCACAGATAGAGTTTGCTTAGTAACACAGAGCATTACAACACAAAGGATCACCTGCACATCCTAACCTAGAGTTATCCAGAAACAAGGGCAAGGAATCCTTTAGTACGCACTATATGTTAGGGGGATGGAGGGGGGTCGGTTGCTGACAAATGAAGTTTACCTACTCAGATGGAACTTTATGGTGAGTACATAACTTCTTTATCTGAAGTAGTTAACTTCATTTGTCCATCAACCTGTGGGACAGAGTCCCCAGCTACCCAATCCTTGGGAGGTCCTCATGGAAGGATATTCCGGAGCACTGCAGAGCCGAAGGATGCTCTCCCTCTGGAAATTATATCCAACTTGTAATGGTTAATGAACGTATGAGATGATGCCCAAGTGGCTGTTGAACAAATGTCATCCAATGACACTCTGGACCAAAAAGCAGCAGAGGTAGAAATCGATCGAGTAGAGTAGGCGTGGACTCCTTCGGGTTCAGGTCGGCCAGAACTCTTATATGCAAGAAGTATACATTGGGAGATCCATCTGGACTATGTAACTTTTGATACTGGTTTTTCCAAAGAGGGCTTAGCAAAGGATAGAAAGAGTTGCTCAGATTTCCTGTGATCAGCGGTCCTGTGCAAGTAAAACCTCAATTGCCTGTGTACGTCCAGAGAATGTAACTTGTATTCACCCTTGTTCTGATAATTTGGAAAGAACACTGGTAAATTAATAGATTGATTAATATTGGGCTCCAAAGCAACTTTGGGCAAAAAGGAGGGATTGGTCCTGAGAGAAACTCTATCTTTATGGAAAACCAAGTATGGTGGTTTGGCGCAAAGGGCTTGAGGCTCCGAAACCCTTCTGGCCGAAGTGATAGCAATAAGAAAAGCCGTCTTCCAAGATAAGTATTTTAGATCCACCGAAGCTGCAGGCTCAAAGGGAGGAGCTGTCAGAGACTGGAGAACAAGAGTTAAATCCCATGGAGAAACTGCATCTTTAACAGGAGGCCTCAAGAGGAAAGTGCCTTTTAAGAAGGTCTTGCATAATTTGGAAGAGGCCAAGGGACAGAGATCACTTCCCACATGATAGTGGGAGATTGCGGCTAACTGGACTTGACCGTAGAGGAGCTAGCACCCTGGTCGAATAAGATTGACAAAAATTCTAGCACTGCTGGTAACAGAGCTGTAAAGGGGTCTAAGTTTCTATGCTCCGCCCAAATTGAAAAGCGTTTCCATTTGCTATTATAAACCTTTCTCGTAGAAGGCTTGTGAGCGGCTACTAGAATAGCCTTAACAGAGGGCGAGATACCGGGAGTCCTAGCTATTACTGGAACTGGATCAACCAAGCTGTAAGCTTGAGGTTGTCCAGGTTCGGGGTTGTTAATCCTAGTGGGTGAGAGATCAGATCCGGAATGGGATCTAGAATCCATGGGGGATTCACTAGATGAGACTATAGACATGGGAACCACGCTTGACGAGGCTAGAATGGGGCTATGAGGATCACTCTGCTCCTCAACCGATGGGCTTTCTGCAAGAATTTTAGCATTAGGGGAAGAGAAGGATAAGCATAAAGTAGACCGGATGGCCAACCATGCACCAGAGCGTCTCTGGGGGATTCCCCCGGTGGGGGAATTAGAGCGAAGTAATCGCTGCACTTTGCGTTCGAAGGAGACGCAAAGAGATCGCAGCAAGGTTGACCCCACCTGAGGAAGATTTGCTTCGCTACTCTCGGGTTCAGAGACCACTCGTACGGTGAAAGTATGGTTCGACTCAGCCTGTCTGCAAAGATGTTCGACCGGCCCGGAATGTGTGTCTCTATGAGAAAGCGGTTGGTGGAGATCGTCCTTTCCCAGACTCTCATGGCCTCTCGCAAAGTGGGTAGGATCTGGTTCCCCCTTGCTTGTTGATATACCAGCCTACTGACATGTTGTCTGTCTGAATTGCAATTGTCCCCAAGGGAAGAAGGGCTTGGAGTGCTTGCAATGCCAAAAGCACCACTCTCATCTCTAGGACACTGATATACAACAAGGTCTCTGAATGGGTCCACATGCCTTGGACGGTTCTGCCCATATAGTGCCCCCCCCACCCGAGGCGAGAAGCATCTGTGGTCACCGTGGTTACAGGAGGGGACATAGAGAAGGGGCGCCCTTTCTGGAGGTCCGGGGACTGGAGGCACCAGAATAGGGCTTTACTGCAAACCCTGCTGAGGGGGATGGGTGAACTCAGTGGATTTTGCAGGATGGACCATTGAACCTGCAAGGTCCATTGTAGTACCCTCATGTTCAAGCGCGCTAAGGGTAGCAGGTTGATTGTTGCTGCCATGGAACCTAGAGCCCTCAGGATCAATTCCGCCAGAGGAGCCGGGTAGTGTAGAAGGGCCAGCACATAGAGCTTTAGTGTTCGAAGCCGGTCCGGAGTTAAGAAGACTTGCAAAAGGTTTGTGTTTAATCTGGCCCCAATGAAGTCCAAGATCTGGGTTGGTTGAAGAGAAGATTCTTTGATATTGATTATGATTCCCAGTCGGGAGGCCAAGTGGAGGAAGTAATCTCTAGCTGAACACAGTAGATGCCTGGTGGGGCGGTCAGGAGCCAGTCGTCCAGGTACGGAAAGACATGTATTCCCTGGAGTCCCAGGTGGGCCGCTGCAACTGCCAAGACTTTGGAGAACACCCTGGGGGCTGTGGTGAGACCAAAGGGAAGGACCCTGAACTGGTAGTGGCTGGCTCCTAGCCGGAAGCAGAGAAACCTTCTGGATCGTCTGTCCATCAAAATATGGTAGTACACATCCTTGAGGTCTATAGAGCATATCCAGTCGTTCTCCTGCAGGAGTGGGAGAATGGATTGAATGGTGACCATCCGGAACTTTTCTTTGGCCACTGACAGGTTTAGAAAGGACAGGTCGAGGATTGGTCTTAAGTCCCCTGTCTTTTTTGGCACCAAGAAGAACCTGGAGTAAAAGCCTGATCCGAATTGGTCTGGGGGGACGTGCTGGATTGCTCTTTTTTCTAGCAAATGGAGTATTTCTGCGGCTGCTGCCTCCCTTTGATTGGGTGGAACATCGGGGGGGCTCTGGGGTTTGGGAGGGAGATTGAGAAAGGGGATCTTGTAACCTCTGGATATGATTCGAAGCACCCAGCGATCTGTTGTAATGGACTCCCAAACTGCTAGGTGCCTCGAGAAACGTCCCCAGATTGCCTCCAGAGTGGAGCAGTCGGGTAACCCTTCAGGGTTGCTGCGCGGGCCGATTAGAAAAGGGTTCTCTCGACCCAAAATTCTTCGGTCCCCCACTGCCTCTGGGCCGGCGTCCACCCTGTCCTCCTCTGCCTCTGAAGGACGAGGGGTCCAGAGCAAAATGGGACTGTTGAAACTTCCAGAACCACATCTTCTTCTGTCCCTTTTGGTTCATAGAGAAGGATCTCTGGGGAGCAGAGAAGCGGACTCCGACGGCAGACGTCTTCCCGTCTTTCTCGCTCTGGGCCAGCGTGTCGTGTACGGTCTTGCCAAATAGTGAAGAACCGTCAAACGGGGCATTAGCGAAGGACGCCTTGAAGGGTTCCGCAAAATCGCAATGGCGGAGTCAAGTATGCCGTCGTAAGACAATGCCCGCTCCGCTAGCTCTAACGGCTCCTTCCGTAGCATGGGAGAGGAGCCGCATAGAGGTGTTCATAATGGATTTGAGAGTGGCCATTCAGGTTGTGACTACTTTCTTATCCTCGGCCGACATGGACTCTGTAGGCAACCCGGCGTATTCTTTGATGAGATCCCGCTAGAGTCGTATCACGTGTGCCATATAATTCAGTGACCTTACAGAAAAGGTGGCTGAAGCGAACATCCGCTTCCCCAGGCGGTCCATCGTCCGAGACTCCTTGTCTGAAGGATGGATCGAGGAACTCTCCTGGGCTAGTTCCTTTCTGGTGGCGGCCGCCACCAACATGGCATCTACAGGAGCACCCTTGCTCCAACATGTCCTATCAGAAGGGGGGGGGGGGGCTGAGAATTTTATCGAGTCTCTTTGGAATGCGCTCCACAGTGTCCGGCTCCTTCCATGCACTGGCAGTAATCAGGTCTACCAGGGGATCGGTGGGACGGGACACCCAAGAGGTAGATGGGCCTGCGTCAAATGCCTCCAGAAACACAGACTCATCAGAGGAAGGTTTTTGGGCTGACCACCCCCCTCTAATTCGAAGCATTTCCATGATGTCTCCGAAGGAGACGTCTTCGGGAGGTGACCTTGGGGAACCTTCCCCTTCCTCTAAGTCTGTGTCTTCTGTCAAGGACTCAGGTGAGTCCAAGTGCCTCCTCTTGGACTTGCGTTTGTGAGGAACCTCCTCGGGGGGGTTGTCCGAAGAGGCCTCACCAACCACATCCTATTCCTCCAAGGAACTATCTGGGACATAGGCGCAGGCTGTCCCTGGGGCCAGGTGATGGAAGGTAGGCCCGTCTGAGAGAGAGTGCAGGGTGGAACCATAGCAGGAGCTCGGGGCCTCGAATCCCTCGACAATACCCTCTCCACAACATCGAACGCCGAAGGAGAACTGCTCTCTTTGTGATCCGAGAGCAGTCCCCTCGGATCCGATGTGTGGATCGGAGCCAGCGCCGAAGCAATCGGATCCAAAGGGCCAGTATGCTCCGACCGAGATGGAGCCGAAGACACAGTGACACCTCCGGATCCGAAGCTCAGCTCTCGGCTCCGAGAGCTCGGATCCGAAAACGGTCCTGACAAACTCGAGGGTGCCGTTGGCGTCAAAGTACGAGGTACTATCGGCGCCGACACTCCCCCGGCTCCCATGGCTCTGAACCCCGGAAGTTGGTCGGAGAAGGAGCAATCGGGGTGAAAAAGGGGGTCGAGCTCCCTCCCCGGGGGGGGGCAGGAGCACTCCCATCTGCAGCTGAGCCTGGAGGAACCTATGCATCATCCGGTCCATGTCTGCATCGGACAAGCTTCGGGTTGACCTAGAGGAGGCCACCGAGACAGGCCAGGAGTGCCGCCTCGAAGACCTCGAAAGCAGCCTGGTCTCCTCCTCCTCCGGCTCCGGGGAAAAACGTGGTGAATGGAGCCGGGAAGGAGAAGGCCTGGAGGCCCTGGGAGAAGCTACTTGCTTGGCCGGCGGGGCCAAGGAGGAAGACTCAGCCCGCCGCTTGTGATGCTTCTCTTTTCTCCTCTCCCTCCTAGCTTCCCTCTCCTCCTGGCCTGAGGTGGGAGGGTGAGTCCCGGCCAGGGGAGCAGGGATGGAAGGTGGCACTGCCGCGGCCGATGCCACGGAGGGAGAGGAGGACGAAGTCGAGTCTGGGGGCAACAGTCCCGCCAGAATCAACTTCGACCTCCTGTCCCTCAAAGCCCTGGGGTTGAAGGCTGCACAAATGGTGCAGCCTGAGGAGAGGTGGTCAACCCCAAGGCAGATAACACACCGAGTGTGGCCATCCGCTGGGGACAGCTTATGGCCACACTTGGTGCATTTAGAAAAGAAGGCTTTAGGGGCCTCAGACATGTCTAGGGACAAAATTACACTAGGCCCAAAGACAGACACGCCTTCACACACACGGGGGGATGTAATTTAACTAAAATTAACTACAAAAACAGTTAACAAATGTAAACTAACTAAGGAGCAACACACACAATTTTGTACTGCTATAATAGATAAAGGATTTTTCTCACAAAAACAATCTACTCCCACGCCTGGAACCGCGGCAAACGAGATTAGAGGTCAGGAGGGGATAGCAGGGGGTTATGGGTAAGGGGGAGGAGCTTGGAGCTCGGATCTTAGCTGTTTGAAGTTGCCAGCCTGGATCTGATATGGATCAGATACCCACAGGCTGATGGACAAATTAAGTTTACTACTTCAGATCAGTTAGTTTAGCAAAATATGTTAATATTAAATCATAATAATAAATAACAATAATAAGTTTACAAAGATAAGGGGTGGGGAGAGACAGAGAGAAAGAAAAACATACCATTAGTTACCTCGCAAGTAACATTACTATGCAGAGTGTACTATATACTTCCACAGGTGTGCAGTGTCAGTTGTGAGTACAATGTCTGCAATTCTTCTATTGCTGATGTAGCATGTACATACCTCTCAAGCTGTTAGCATGGGATAGTATGGGCCAAGCAGTAACAAATTCAGGTACACAACTAAACAGAACAGTTTGACATAATGTGGACTTACATAACTACCAAGGTGTTCTGTAAACAAATTTGAAAATATATTGCATTCCAGGTAACCATGGAATAGACAGATTAGGTAGCTGCAATTGCATTACGAAAAATCATGACAGTTGAGAGCTATGTTTGTGTACATTAAGTAAACTAGATAGGCATCATGCCTTAGCTGGCAGGCATGGGAGTAGTACCCAAAAGCTGTGACTGCAGGAGACATCTGCAAATAATGTAACAATTGACGGCAGCAACTTAGAACAGACATTCAATGAATACAGCCCTAACGCAAGTATTACGACAGATTTACCTTGGAAAACAAAATGCTGCTTAACACTTTATTAGTACTGTTGTTTATAATCTGTGAAGTCTGCACACAGTATCTACCCATAAAGTGGGCTACCTCACACATATACCTTTGTTTCCTGGAGAGGGAGGAAAAGAGAGCATTATGTGACTGAAATTGGCCTGGAGACATCTTTGAACCATTCTATGAGTTGAACAATACATTTATCAGGCCATTATTTTGTATTCTACAGTTATTACAGTTTTACACTTAACTGCAGCAACTTCACTGTACACATGCAATGCATAGAGCTCTAGTGTAATTATGTCATGATACCACAATCCTGCTGTACACCTTTTTGCTTACTGTTATTGGTATTGTTTAGTGTTTATTGCAATACAGTTGTTACTGTTCATTTATTGCACTACACTCTAATTGCCCATTTATTGCACTACAGTTTGTATTGTTTATTCTGTATTGCAGTACAGTTTTTATATTCTTTATTGTTTACTGCACTACAGTTAGCATAATATATCTGTATTTACCACACTCATGATGCAACCTGACCAGGCACTGAGACTGGACATTGCGCGCCCTCTCAGCTGCAGCTGTTGGGAGAGAAGCACACCATTATGCATACCAGTTTTGCACAGATTCAGCTTGCATTTTAGTAAAATACTGGAAGAAATACTTACATATGTCTGGGGCATGCCCAGCCCTTGCCTCTTGGACCCAGGTGTCCAAAGTTCCCCTAATTCTACATTTAAGGTCAACATTGTGGTGACAACACTACTCACCAATGGAGGGGATACCAGTAGCACTGGTAACGTCTCTGGCCAATTGATACCAGACCTCAGCCTTACATTCTGAGTCCTGGTACTCGCCCTGCAGCAACCTAGGTTCATAACTGCATATCAGGAGTCCAACAAAAACCCTGGACTCCTGCACACCCCATCTCTGAGCCCAAAAGAGCAGACCCTCTTCAACACCGCTTGCCATACCGTCAGACAGACTCCAACAAATGCTGCACAATTCCTGCCTATTGCCCTTAATATAGGCCGTATTCCCTCCCATACACGTCATTCAGCAACATTCAAAAAAGCGCAGTGGTGCTTAGCATCGCGCCAACCAACTAAGCAAAGCTGATCATAGCGAAAACTCACACAACTGAGATTTTAGCGAAGTTTAGCAACACGCAAAAAGTGGCTGTTAATCATGTTTAAGCGGTGCTTAGCACTGCACAACTTCTCCAAATGTAAAAGCTATGTTTTTAAATTAAACAAAAATTTAGATTACATTAAACAAATGTAATGTCTGCTAGGGACTTGAACCCAGGACCTACGAAGCTTTAGGTTGTTACTCTACCCATTTAGCTACGTGGATAGTGTACAAATTACTGTACTTTCACATATGCTATAAGCTATCTGAGCGCGCTGCGCAAATGGGCTTAAACAAAAGCAGAAATAATAAATTACATCCGGTTTCTATTTTCAGATGTCTGACAGGTGTCAGCTGTCTATGTGTAAGCACAGTTTGGCATTGCTCCGCTCCGTGCTGCTCAAATGGACATTAAATAGAAAAAAAATCAACAAAAACTGGACATTTATAATACAAACTATTAATTAACAACACATTTCAACTTCAGCATGGAACATTAAAGGGAGCTTCACCATGTACATAATATATGACCACCCTCAACACTTCTGCCTACACAGATTCAGTATCGCTGTTACTATGCTCTTCCTCAGCAGTACACCATGACTAATATGCATGGCACACTACCGAGGGAGAAACGTGGCTGTGTACATGGAACCTACACGGATTTTATTGAATCCTGGAGAGCATCTTTATGCCTTAGCCTATAAAGTGATACTTCAGATATATTTAAATTTGCTGGACTAAGGTTAACCTCCTGTTTTCCAGATTCCTCTGTTAAAACATACACATTTAAACAATAACAATAGTGCGCGTGCATTTCTGTTCTCTCCAATAGGGCAGACTGTAGATATATTACAAACACAAGCACTTTATTACAAATTACCTTTTCAACACAAACATCTGTACAAAGCAGTTTGAAATACACATGACATATAGCTCTAATACATTTGTAACACAAGCATCTTGCATAAATCAGTTTGATATTCACAAATGACATTTATTTATTTAAATTTTGGCTAGCTGTGCTGGCAGTAAATCTTACCATCACACTCACCACTGATTTTAAGTAGCTCTCAGAACATTTCGGCAGTTGTGTAACATCTAGGAGCTGCTGCATATCATCTCAGCATCAGCTCTTAACTTCTTTTCTCAATGAACAGGGGCAAAGCCAAAAATAATGGGTAGAAAACCCATTACTGTTACTCACACCTCTCACGTGACCTCACTATGAGGAATGTTCATCACTGTTCAACATTTGAAGGACATGTAATCTGGGAATGTGAGTTTATAGACTGTGACTAATGAATGCGAATATGCAAAAGCACAATGTGGTCCTGTGTTTACTGGATTGGAGTCAGCATCACCAAGGTGTGGCAATAATCTTAGAAAGAGGTACCAAAACATCAGTATATTATTTTTCTAGCTTTATTGAAAACAAATGTTTTGCACAAAGCTCCACGTCACACAAAAAAAGAAAATGTCAGCAGAAAAACTTCTAAATGTAGAAATAAAGATACTAACTATATTAAAGTTATTTGGAAATAAAAATGAATGCATTTGTAAATTAGAAAAAGTGTTATTAAAAGCTTCACGAGCAGATGAAGTCTTGCAGTGCTTGAAGGGAGGGGTGCACATATAATGAAGCTTTTTTTTTTCAATTAGATAAGGTTATGTGACAAATTATTAAAATTATTGAATTTCAAGGTTTGGGCATTTGAATGATGGCAGAAAAGACAGAAACATTAGCCAAAATACGACTGTAGAGGAAGAAATGCACAGTAATGAAAGGGGATAGGGGATATGCTGCCACAGAAGTATTCTGCAGATGACTATCAACTTGGATGAAAGTAATAAAAGTAATGAGAGAGACTTGAAAGAGGTGAAATTTGACTTATGGTAAATTTCTGGACTGTTAGACTGGAATATAACAAAACAAGAAGCTGGGTTTGATAATATTGAGTTTTGGCATGATGTACAGGTTGTCATAATATAAATTAAGAAATGCTGCTGAAGAGTGAAACACAATAGAAGACCTAGCTGCCCAAAAAAAAAAAAAAATGTAGCTCAGCAAATGGCTGTAACCGAGGTAAAGTCACGAAGAAAAAAAAAAGACAAGGAGATGAAGGAAAGGATTTAATGGAATTTGTGAAAACTAAGACAGCGTAGTGAGCAGGCCATTACAGCAATAACCCAAGGTTGGGTGTGGGTAATGCAGGATTTACCCACTGTTGCCGTGGTTATTGCTATTATACAATGACATTATTTAAGAAAAAAGTCACTTACTTTTCGTAAACAATGTCTGTGTATAAAGGTGGCGTGCTGCTCTTTCATGTTTTTCCCCCAGTATCCTGGGTCTTCATTAATGTACTATGCATGCGTATGGGACTTTCATTCCCACACTTATAGGTTCATAGGCTGGTACTAGGCTATCAGCCCTAGGGCCTATACAAGCCTAGCCATAACAATTCCCTGGCTATTTCTTCCCACAATATTTACTTCCCTGGACCCCTGTCTAGGAAGGCGACTGACATGATCTGACATGATCCCCGGGGTGAATTTCCTATCTCCCATCCAATCGTCAAGGTTCCTTTTGAAGAGGGTCAAAGAAGCGCTCTGCTTGACATGTATGGGCAGTCTATTCCAGAGTCTGGGGAGTCTCTGGGTCAGGAACCTATCCCTCCAGCATGTTTTGTTCATTGTGATGACAAGGTTTAGATCCCGGAAGCATGTGGCTCTGAAGGATTGGGATTACTTTAAGTGTAGCAGGTCCAACAGCTCTGGGTTTGACATGGCCTTGTATGTTAAGCACAAATCGCCTCTGAGTAGATGATATGCGAAAGAGTATAGCTGGAGTTTTTTTTAGGCGGTCAGCATAGGGCGTCTGCTTTAGGCTAGCGATTCTTTTAGTGAGGTACTTCTGCGGCCTTTCCAGTTGTTGCAGATGTCTTGAGAGGTACATACCAAATGGGGCGTTTGTATTCTATAATTGGTCTAAAGAGGCATGAGTACAGTGGGACAATGACCTCCTTTTTTCTGGATGAAAAGCCCTTAGTAATGAGGTGTGCCACAGAAAAGGATTTCTTGACTGTTGTGGCGATGTGGTTATCAAAAGTGAGACCACTGTCCACCTGTGTCCCTAAGT
This sequence comes from Protopterus annectens, assembly GCF_019279795.1. NCBI lineage: Eukaryota > Metazoa > Chordata > Ceratodontiformes > Protopteridae > Protopterus > Protopterus annectens. Next base: position 1,137,633,132 of record NC_056731.1, read on the forward strand.
CTATTATCACACATTCAGTGTTTAGTGTACTGCCACCTATATGGTAATTTACGGGTACATGTTTTTTCCCAAAGGGGATAACTATACATTTCTTGGCAGTCATCTGCAAACTTTATTAGCCAGAGTCCCTTAGTGTTGGCCTGTACTTCAGAGAAGTAGATGCCAAACAACAGCGGTCCTAGGACTGAACCCTGAGGTACTCCACTTGTCACTTGTCTGGAGCTGGATTTGGAGTTGGCTACCTTTACAGTGTGGGTTCTGTCAGTAAGCCAGTTGGCAACTCATCGAATGACGTAGGGATTAATGCCCAACTTAGTAAGTTTATCTATGATTCCAGAGTGGGGGATGGTGTTGAAGGCCTTGGTGAGGTCCAGATAGGCTGTGTGGTCCGCCTTACCCTCGTCCACAGTTCTGCAGACTGATTCGAAGAAGTCAATCAGGTTCAGGAGACAAGATCGGCCCTTCACGAACCCAAACTGGGTGGGGTCCAGTGTTTGAAGGTTGCCAATGTTTTTGTTTATAAGCTCCATGATAATACATTCCATGGCCTTGCAGATCAGGCTCATCAGACTGATGGGGCGGTAGTTCCCAGGATCCAAGGTAGATCCCCCCCTTGTGGAGTAGGATAACTGTAGCTGTGCGCCACTCAGTGGGCACGAAGCCCGAGGTGAGGCTATGATTAAACATGACACTTAGGTGAGGTTCCAGTTCATTTTGTAGTTCATATAGTACACAGCCCAGGATGTCGTCGCTTCTCATGGATGCTGTATTCTTATTACTGGAATTTGGCAATCTTTCGGTATTTAGATGGGCCCTTTAGGGGGTGAGAGGGGGGTGAAGTTGGCACTGAATCGATCTGGCAGGATACTGGCAATATCTTTGGGATCAGTATATTTAACATCATTCTGTTGTAACTCAGAGCAGATCTGAGCATTGCCATTTAGATTCTTGACATAGCTATAGAATGCCTTGTGGTGGTCTTTGGAATCTTTGGCAATTTTATTTTCGTAACTAGCTTTGGAGGATTTCATGAGGGATCTTAGCTTCTTACTGAGGCTGGTAAGGGAATTCTTTGCATCCTGGGATTTTCCTCTTTTCTGCAACAGTTTCTTCCTTTTGTTGTAAAGATTGACTTCCTTTTTTGGAGGAGAACATCTTGGTCCTATTTGGGATGGCACTATTCATGCACGAGTGGATGTGCTCATACAGTGCCTTAGTGTAGGATTCAGCAGTCAAACTTTCAGTTCCCGTCTGCATAGGTGTCATGAAGTTTGCCACTTCTGACTTGAGTAGCATGAAGTTGGCTTTGGAGAAGTTTTTTACAGAGGTTTCCTTACTGGGGAGTGGTGGAGGGATGTGGATGTCAAGGGTGATTAACTTATGGTCAGACCTGACCAACGAGGGGGGTGACCATAGGTGTGGAGGATTGATTTCCCATGTTGGTAATGACCAGGTCTAAGATGTTGGAGCCCATGGTGGGACTATGGATTAGATGATTCAGGGCATTGGAATTTATGAATTCCAAGAACCGCTGGGCAAAGGTGCTGGTACATGAGCAGTTTTCCCAGTTAATGGCAGGGTAGTTGAAATCACCCAGTATTAGGGTGTTTGGTTGTACCTTAATATTTTCCAGTATGTTTAGAAAGGTGTAGTGAGAATCTTGGGGCATGGTGGGGGACCTGTAGCAAGCTACAGTTTGGATTGCAGTCTTACCTAGTGTTAGTTGCACCTGAAGAATTTCAGACGCATTGTGTTGGGCAACTAGCCTGGTGGTGTGAATATCCTTAGTGAATATGGACACTCCTCCACCTTTAGTGTTTTGGTCATGGATTGGTGGCCGAAAATTATGGTAAGAGTTGTAGACTGGTATTGCAGGGGTGCTCTCTGGAGCCTTGAACCAGGTCTCAATTACTGCACAAATATATAGATGTTCTTCATTTTTAGGAGTGTCTCGAGAGAGTGAATTTTCAGGTTTAGACTTCTAGCACTGAGTAGCATTGCCTTCAGATTTTGCATGCTTGTACCTGTTACGGTAGTGGTTTTGTCCTTTGAACTTTGCCTAAAAAAGGCACTATAGGGGTGGCAAGAGCCTAAGCCAGTAACCTGAATCCCAGGGGCAATGGGTGCAGACCATCTCTGGCAAAGCATCGTGGTCTGTCGATCATGTCGTCCCAGGCAGACAGATACTGGATCCCCTTTGAATGTCACCAGAAGCTTAGCCAATTGTTGAAGTCGATCATTTTGTCCATATACTGTGGTATCATTCTGGGCGAAGGCAGGATGCTACTCAGGGCTACGGTCATACCTGCCTGGGCCACATGATCCGAGAGCTCTTCCATGTCTCTTTTCATATAGTCTGGGGAGGTACATCTCAAGTCATTCACTCCAACATGGACAATGACAGAGTCATATTTGCACTTGTTGTGGAGTGACCTGACTGCATGCGTTATGTGGCGGATCCTGGCACCTCACAGAAAGCTGACTGTAATTTTCTCCTTGTTCAGCCTGGTGAGTGGGACATCAGTGTGCCTGACTATAGAGTCACCTATGACTAAAGTGTTGGGTACGTTGTCTTGCCTTATGGGCTGTTGTCGGGTGGCACACTGGTGTTGTGAGCTATGTGACACTTTGGTTGTGATTGCTGTTTGTTTGCGTTTCAGCTTCTGAGATCCTTGTTGCTTGGGCAGGTTACTGTTACCTTCAAATATTTTTTTATTTTCCACATAATATAATGTTTAACAATACAAACATTAATAAACCAGTATTATAAACCTTTATATACATATGAGGCTTTAGTGTTGCTATGTGTGGGTGTTGGTGGTGTGGATTTAGAAGGGCTATGTGTTGCTTGAGGTGTAGTGCAGGTGTTAACCTTCTCTTCTTGACTGTCTAGCACAATCTTGGAGGGAGAGAGCTTTGCTTGCAGTTTGGCTATGCAAGTGCATCTCTCGCAGATTATAGTGTTGGGTGGCAGGAGGAGAGGGTTGTCTGTGTACATGAGGCAATTGCTGCATTGCCCCAGTATGCCTAGACTCACCAGATGGACAGGAGAAATCAACGGAAGCTGACCCTTGGACATGCCTGGTTTGGTGCTTTTTTTTTGTAAAGTACAAGAGCTGTTTTCCCTTACCTTAGCAAGGTACTTGCAATTATAGACTGTTTAGTGCCTACGATTAATTTCTCCTTATTAACAAGGAGAGTTGAGTGCTTGTATCAGTTTAAGGCTTCCTAGTGCTTTCCATCAGGTTTTAGAGCAAGTGCTATTCACAGGGATGCTTAAAGGTAAGATGAAAAAAACAGTTTATCCTAAACACTGCAGTGTGCACTGGACAAGTTAGATGTAAAAGTAGGTAACTTAAGTTTTACCTGTCTAAAACGTTAAGTTTTAGTGGAGAATCACTATTTTTAAAACAGCAAGATAGATTGAATGGGGGTGGTCACTTTTGTATTCTGGTACGATGGAATACAGTAGGATGGGCAATACATTTAAATATGCAGTACATCAGTGCTATGTAAAGGAAGCAACTGGGAAATGAAGATCTTCCTTGCTTTCTTTTTTTTTTAATTAAAAAAAAAAAGAAATCTGGAGACTTTTCAACATACGGGAGGAACGGGACAGAGAAAATATAGGGATAGTCAGGTATGTTTCTCTAGTTTTGCATAACGTACCTGATTATCCTTGTATTTTTCTCCAACCCATCTGTCTCGTTGTTTTGAAGTCTCATATTCTGAAACTTTTATTTAAAAAAAATAAAGTATAATTTCTGTAGCATATAATAATAAAAGAAAGTCCGATCAACCAGACTTTTTTCCCATTCATATATGCTCGATTTACAGTGGACATGCTAGTTGTATTTTTGCCAGTAGAGTGTGTTCCAACTCGATTTCTGTTATCCACCAATACTAAGTACCCAACTGTCTTATCTGTACATGAAATACTGAGGATAAAAACATATTGAATTAATTGATATAGCTGGGGACCTGGAGACTAGCTATCAAAATTAAAGACTTATGTTACCTGAAAAGCTATTCGTTGATTACAACTGCAATCTGTAAATTGCATTTTTCAATACAGAACAAAAGTAAAGTGCTTAGATATGTCCAAAAATGAGATATATCTGGGTAATGAACACTAGCTACAATCTCTAATACTCATGCACAGCACCACCATGTTGGCTTTGTAAAATGACCCTGCCCACTCCACCAATTTGCCCAATTTTGTTTCACTGGCAGTTGGCAGCAACAATTATTTCTTCTGTAAAATTATTTACTTTTACTTACTTAGAAACTGTTATGCTTTGAGTGACTATTCATTCACTCCACAAAATGTTTCTTGGGTCATTTATTTGGTAATTAAATTGAATGACATGGTTACACTGTTAGATGTCAGGTGGACAGAACAAAGTTTTAGTTTCGTTTCTTGTATAGAAAGGTGCTTGGCACTTAACACAGCCTTCCAGACTTCCTCTGGGTAAGGTATGTGTGGTATGTTATGTATATCCATGTGTATGTGTGTGTGTGTGTGTGTGTGTGTGCGTGTGTGCGCGTGTGTGTACGTATATACACATACATATATATTATATATATATGGGAGCCCTTCATTTGTTTGAACTTTCAAATGTTCGAAACTCATATGGCGACACCATATGAGCGAACGTTTGAAAGGCGAACAATGATAGCGGAGATTTCGCTACAGTACAGGACTGGGGGATTCCCCTTTCCTACATTGTAGTGCGATCTCAGAGTGAGAATATTTAAGTAGTAAGGGGATGTGGGGTGTTTACAGGTAGGTAAATGGTGCTAATTCAGAATGTCTGTCTTTCTGAATGTCGATCATATGGTGTCGCCATATGCATTCTGAACGGTTGACATTCTGAAGTAGACCCATAAATATATATATATATATATATATACATATATATATATATATATATATATACACACACACGCACACATATATATTACAATATTACACACACGACACACGTGTGTGTACGTTTGTGTGTATGTACATGTGCATATCCGTGTGTGTCAGTGTATATGTGTAAGAAACAAAGTGATCGCTGACAAAAGTAAAATTTTTATAGCATATATTAAATGGAAGAAAGTCTGAGCAACCAGACCTTTTTCTATTGGTATACATTCAATTTACAACAGGCACGCTGGTTGGGCTGAACAATCAAGGTGCTCATTTTCAAATGTTAATGGCCAGTCATTGTAAAGTTCAATATTCTGTAGAAAACTCTCTGAAAACAGTGTATGGACTTTGAATCTACAATTCCTAACAAATCATTACTTAAAAACTGTTTTAATTAGAGTGTTTTAAAAATTAGTGTTTAATAATATAATGTCATGTTAATCGTGCCTCTATTAATGGTCCAATACTGAAGAAGGTGTTCATCTTTTTTTTTTTTTTTTAAACACCTTTATTGAATCATCACTTGTGACCTAGGCAAATTTACATTTATATAAAAGTAATCAAATTGTACTAACAAGTGTACGTTTATAAACATTATACTTTACTTTACATACATTGCTATATATCATATAACTTAAAAGAGGTATTCATCTTTTTTTAAACAAGAAACATCTTTATTAATAATCATGTATGACATAGGTCATATTACAATAAACCATAGCGACACAATCTCACTTGCAAACATTATCCATTCCAAAAGATGCTGACGCAACTGTGCAAACATTATACATCACTTTTAACATATCCAGTCATTACTAGCCAGACATTACATAGCTCATTCAAATCCTTCTTTCTTTTATACCTCATGCCTCCGCTGGGTATATTGATCTCACAGTTCCCATTTTTTCCCTATGTAATTTGCTTCTACCCTTTTCTAAATATCCCAGTTTCAGCTGTTTTATCCCTGTTACTATCTTTACTACTTCTAGCAAAGTTGGTTTAGACTTTGATTTCGATTTTCTAGTATTTGCATTTTTGGCAGCTATTGTAATTGGACTCAGCATGGCCTTACTATGTCTTGGCATTTCCAATTTTGTATCATAGCTCAAAAATTCATTTCCCTAGTTACCCCAATTTGCTCACCCGGCACCTCCGACAGCAGTCTGCAGGGAATCTTTAAAGTCTATAAATTCATTACACTCCCAGAAAATATGTTCCCAGTTATCTTTCTGTCCCATCACACATCCAACATTTGCTTTCTACCTGAAGAAAAATTCTTTGAAGTCTGCTTGGGGTATAAAAACACCTATATAAGTGTTAAGAGAAAAAGTTTTAAAACACATTATTATTATTTGTCTCTTTCTCCCATCTAGCAAAATTAATATGCTATTTGCTGAAGTGTTGGTAAGAAAAGGTCATTGAACCATGTTTATTAAAGATGGGCTTTATCTATGATAGATGTAGTTTGCTTATGAACTTGAATAACACCTGTTTTCTATACTTCTGAATAAGAGTTAATTTACTGAGGCAGGCTCTAGAAAATTCCAGCTACCACTGTGGTTTTGAGGTAAACGTTCTACACTAACTGTGGTTTTGAGGTAAACATTCTACACTAGCTGTGGTTTTGAGGTAAACATTCTACACTAGCTGTGGTTTTGAGGTAAAACATTCTTTTCTGAGGTAAATTGTGATCCTAGATGTTTTTCAAATATAACAAAAGCTATTTTGGCTAGTAACAGGAAAGTATAAAAGTTGATGTCAGTAACCAAGCTGATCAAATTGAGATCATCTTGGCCAACATGTTGCTGTAATCTGGTTAGCAGTTAATAAAGGAAATTTTCATCACCTGAGGCAGATGTGACTCGCTTGAATTTTTTCTTCTGACATTTTGGTCCTTCGGACCGGAAACCTCTACGAAGATACGGATCAGACCGACAGAGAGACCGAAAAACCTGCGCAGGTGAGGGTTTCTCATCTTAAGATTCCCTCGACGGAAAGCCCTCCGACTGATTTGTCGTTGGAAAGAGGCCGGCCGCTCTCTGATCCCTATCTGAGGGATGGTTTCCGAACCAAAAGGGGAAACGGAGTCTCATCTGGTTCAGGTAGGATGAAAATACCTTTTTTTTTCTTTTAATTTAATTTAACCTTGTCGACAGGGGTTTTATTTTTAGTTAAGGGTTTTATTTTTAGTTAAGGGTGGGTAGGAATAATTATTAAGATTATTTTGTTAGGATCCCCATTAAGATAGCCCCATTTTGTAATAAGTCCTGTAAAAATAATGTTGATGCAGTCCAAAAATATACAGTCCTAAAAATAAGAAATGCAGTCCTAAAATATACAGTCCTAAAATATACAAATCTAGGAAAACATGGGTTCAAGTTGCTGCAAGTGTGAGAGTGATGCCTGTTTAAATGCTGATGCTAAGTATATGAAAAGTTTAAACAAAAATAATGTTAAATTTTTGAAGAAGTGGAAGTTTAAATATGATTTTGATGGTACACTGAATAAGAATGCCTGTGCAAAATTGGTTAGAGATTTGAAAAGAGATGCAGGAACTAGAACTAAAAAGCAAAGACAATTGGGATTTCCCCAAGCACAAAAATGGTTAGAAGAAGCAAATAAACGAGCTATAAAAGAAAAACAGTGTCAGGAAAAAGAGAAAATAAATCAAAAGGGATCACTGGTGTCAAGTGGGAAAGTAGCTTTATTTTTAGATAAGGAGGATGAGCATACAATTTGTGCAGTACAAAGGCAGGCAACTGCCCCACCGTATGGTGAAATTGCTGCTGCCATACTGGGGGAACCTCCTCAATATCAGTCTGAAGATGTGGGATCTGTACAGCAGGGTGGGTTATTAGCTGCTCAAGGAAATGTTGTGACCCCTCCAATTTACTCACAAATTCCCGTAGTACCTAAGGTTGCTTTGCAACAGGTAGACCAACCTATGCAATTAAGGTCAGGACCAGCAGGGCAAGGACGCTGGGCTATTAAACTTTCTGACCATTCAGAAGCTCTTCCCTTAATACAAGTTGCAAACCCACAAGCAGGAGATGTTGGATAAAAAACAACTATTTTAGTTTATCATCCCTGGGCTAGAGAGGATATAAAACGAGCTACGGATGGTATTCCTCATCCCAAGGTTAATTTTCAAAAGTTTTCTGAGGACATAGTTGGTATGCGTTTAAGTTATCATTTAAATGGTTTAGAAGTAGAACAAGTAGTGCGACAAATCTTAGGTCCAGATTGGCACTTAGTTTGTGGTACTTGGACATGTAAGACAGATGACGGCACTACATTAAAGCATAATTCTGGGGTGTTAGACACACGAGTCACTGATCTGTTAAAGAGAATTTCTGATAAGTGGCGTCTAAGAGCAGATTGGACAGTAATAAATCAGTGCCTTCAAAATGATGATGAATCTGTAGATCATTATATTGTAAGACTGACAGAAGTGTTCAATAACTATTGTGGAATGATGATTCCGCAGGATCAGACTAATGATAGTCCGTATGAACAACAATTGAAAAATGCTTTCCTTAAAGGTTGTAAGGCTCCGATAAGTAGTTTTGTTACTAAGCACATGGTATATCATAGAACATGTTGACTGCAACCTTTGTTTGAATATGCACGACATGCTGAGCGACATTTTAATCTAAAAAAGAAAAAGAAAGTACAAGTGTTGGCAGTAGGGGATGATGGTGGGATATTCTTAGTACAGGACCAAAGGGGGCAAGGGCGCCGTGGTGGCGTAAAAAAACGTGGGGGCCCGCAATGGGACACGTTAAATGAACCGGGTGGACATTCAGCCTATAGGGAAAGGTTAAAACGTGGAGAATGTTTTAAATGCGGTAGACGTGGGCACTTCGCTGCCGACTATGAAGAGTGGCAACATCCCCCACAGCTTACGAACAAGGGCTCCACATGACTATATGATAGTAAAGAAAGGCGCCATCTTCATTATGGGGATAGTGAAGAGGCAGACACTCTCTACGATGAATGTCAGAAAAACACTAATGGAAGGGCGGGATTGTGACTGTGAAGTCATAAACCTGGCAAATTTGGGTATTGCTATGCATCTAGATCAGAAACCCATGATAGAGTTTTTGGTTGAGGGACAAAAAGTGGAGTTTTTATGTGATTCAGGTGCATCGCGTACACTTTTGGGTCCAGCAGTTCTGCCTCCGAACTGCGAAACAGATGAGTTTGTCCTTGTAAAAGTGGCAAACGGGAAAATTTATAAGGAACCACTGTCTCATCCTCTACTGTTCACAGATCCGCAAACAAACCAAACTGTTAGGTGTAGGGTAATTATATCAAAAGTTTGTCCAGTTAATTTGCTAGGAAGAGATTTGATGCATGTATTTGGAATAGCGGCAATTCCCACACCTAAAGGTATTGAGGCAAAAAGGTTAGCGGATGGCTTAGTAGTACAGGGAGTACAAGACTTGTTTTACTGGTATAGCCTAGACTTGATATCAGACGGCCTGGGGAGGGTTGATACAGAGTTGATCAATCTAGCTCTAAGTGAATCTAGGAGCGGGTCACCGCAGGTCGGGGCGCACTTACATTGTACTATGTTCTATAAGGCCCCTGGTCAGGATACTTGATTTCAGATGGCCCGGGGAGGGTTGATACAGAGTTGATCAATCTAGCTCTAAGTAAATCTAGGAGCGGGTCACCGCAGGTTGCGGCGCACTTACATTGTACAATGTTCTATAAGGCCCCTGGTCCGGATAAAGAATTTGAAAAAGAATTCTTTAAGCACAAGTGTGCAAGGATAATTTTGAATATGTTTTGGGATACGCAAGGTAATACAGTAGTAACCTGTACTTTGACTAAGGAAATGAGTTCTTTATATCGCTCAAGTTATAGCCCACATATCTCAGTTACTAAAGCAGTGGGGACACATTGGGTAGATTTGGCGAAAAAGGTAACGATTTGGAACACAATGTCTGAAAGTCAGTTGAAAGATCAACAGATCCAGGTACAAAGATTAAATTGGGTGACTTGGGCACAACCAAGTGTGCAACTCAGGGATGGCAAAACAGAAATGGCATGACAAATCCTCCTAACTCAAGAGGAAGATAATGCGTTAAGTGCCTTGCCTGTAGATTTATGGTCAAAAGGTAAAGGAGATGTGGGATTAATGAAAACAGCAGGTGAAGTCTGTATAACTGCAAAGTCAGGTTTTAGACCTCGTAAGCACCAATATCCACTAAGTAAGCAAGCAGAGGAGGGAATTAAGCCAGTTATTGAACAGCTAAAACAGGTAGGAATTCTTGTTGAATGCCCAGATTCACCCAGCAATACTCCGTTGTTTCCTGTAAAGAAACCGGATGGGTCATGGAGGTTGGTTCAGGATTTACAAGCAGTAAATTCAGCTGTGATCCCAAGAGCACCAGTGGTCCCTGACCCCTATACATTACTTAATGATTTACTACCTCAGCACAGATATTTTTCTGTCATAGATATAAGCAATGCCTTTTTCTCCATACCACTACACAAGGAGAGTAGATTTTGGTTCGCATTCACTTTCCAAGGTAAAAGATACACATACACCAGATTGCCACAGGGTTATTGTGAGAGTCCGACAATATTCGCACAAGAAATGGCTGCAAATTTAGCTCAGTTTGTTCCCCCAGAGGGAAGCCAGGTCCTGTTGTACGTAGATGATATTTTATTGGCCTCACCCACGCAGGAAAGTTGTAAAAAGGATACCCTAGCCCTTCTTAGTTTTTTAGCTGAGCAAGGACATAAAGTAAATAAAGAGAAGTTACAATTGTGGAAAGCACAAGTAAAGTACTTGGGTTACTTAGTCTCGCAGGAAGGTAGACAATTGGAAAATAAAAGAAAACAAGCAATTCTTGAAGCACCTATGCCTACGACTAAGCGGGAGATGATGCCGTTTTTAGGTGTGACTAATTTTTGTAGAAATTGGATTCCTAATTATGCTGAAGAAGTAGTTGTAGAAATTGGATTCCTAATTATGCTGAAGAAGTAGGTCCATTGACCGCACTGATCTATGACACTCCCATGGCAGCTAAAAGTAATATACAGTGGACAGATAAGGCAACACAAGCATTTAATAGAATTAAGCAATTGATAGCAGGATCCTCTGTTTTGGGTTTTCCGAACTATTCTAAGCAGTTTGTACAAATTATTGATTGTAAGGGAGGATATATGACTTCGGTTCTGGTACAAGTACATGGGGATAAACAGAGACAGATAGCTTTTTATTCCTCCAGAGTAGATCCTGTTACAAGGGTATTGCCGCATTGTGTTCAAGCTGTAGTGGCAGCCGCCATGGCAGTGCAAGCCTCAGCATCATTAGTTTTGTTTCACCCATTAAAATTGCGAGTTCCACATTCAGTAGCTACTATACTTTTGCAAGATAAGATAACCTTTTTATCTCCTGGTCGACATTTGTCATGTATGACAGTGCTGCTGACACAGCCACATATGACCATAGAAAGATGTACTACTCTTAATCCGGCGACACTTTTGCCGACTTCAGAAGAAGGTACTCCACACGTTTGTTTAGAGAGCATTCATGACAAAGTACTTCCCCGACCAGATTTAACGGATAATCCGTTGGTAGATTCTGATCTTGTTTTGTTTGAAGACGGATCAGCAAAGAAGGACACTGTAGGAAAAACACTAGTAGGGTATGCTGTCACCACAGAAACTGAAGTTTTAGAAGCAAAAGGATTGTCAAACATTTATTCTGCCCAAGCAGCTGAGCTAGTGGCTTTGACTCGAGCTTGTACCTTAGGGGAGGGTAAAAAAGTGACAATTTATACAGATAGTCAATATGCTTGCTCTACTGTACATGTTTTCGCTCAACATTGGAAAAATAGGGGAATGGTTACTGCGACAGGCAAACCAATAAATCACAGAGATTTAATTTTACAGTTGTTAGATGCAGTGCAATTACCACTCCAGATAGCGATATGTAAATGTTCCGCACATACCAATAGAAAAGATCCTGTCTCCAGGGGAAATACCCTTGCTGATATGGCTGCAAAAAAGGCAGCTCAAGAAAATGATTTGCTTTTACATGACAATGATTTAGAGCCCGGACACCTCTTAGACTTAGAGACACTAAAAGTAATGCAAACATTGGCAACACAGAAAGAAAAATGTCGTTGGGTGAAATATGGTATCACTCAACAGGATGGGTTGTATAGGGCATCAGATGGCAAAATGGTATTACCCTCAATCCTTTTTAGGTATGCTGCATTGGTTAGCCATGGACCTGCCCATGTAGGAGTACAGACAATGGTTCAAATAGTGTCTAAGGTATTTTGGTGTAAAGGATTTTCAACTTATGCAAAGCAATTCTGTTTATCTTGTTTATTATGTGCAAAGTATCATGCTCAGGGGGGAGTTAAAAAATTTCAGCAGGCATTCCCCACCCCTCCATATCCATTCCACACACTCTGTATGGACTTTATTGAGTTGACACCTTCAGAGGGAAAAAGGTTCTGTCTAGTTATAATTTATGCTTTTTCTAAGTGGGTAGAAGCTTTTCCAGTAAAGCATCCTGATGCACACACAGTAGCAAAGCTTTTGACAACAGAAATAATTCCCTGATTTGGCCTTCCAAGGCGCACTTATAGTGATAATGGGTCTCATTTTGTAAACCAGATTGTGCAGAAGTTGGGTCAAGTGTTTCAAATTGATCTCAAGTACCATTGTACTTACCATCTGCAGTCAGCTGGACTGGTGGAGAGACACAATGGTGTCCTGAAGAGTAAGCTCCGCAAACTGATGGCAGAAACGCATAGATCCTGGACTGCGTGCCTTCCATTGGCACTCTTGTACATGCGAATCTCACCCTCCTACAAAGGACTTACACCATTTGAACTTTTGTTTGGGAGACCATATTACGTCCCGCAGTGGCAAGGATTGTTGCCAGCGGAACGTGAGGGGGGTGAGGATCTGGCGGATTATATGAAGAAGCTGCTAAATGTCAAGTCTCTTGTAACCAATGACTCCTTTGCAGATTCCAGAAGTGAAACCTTGTTAAGCGTGGCACCCGGGGACTGGGTGTGGATCCGAATTGTGAAGAGAAAGAACTGGTCATCCCCCAGGTGGGAAGGCCCATATCAAGTACTTATCTCAACACCTACGGCTGTAAAGATCACAGAGAGGACTTCGTGGATTCATATCACCCACTGTAAAAAAACTTAAGACTTTTCCTTCTACCATTGATGTTGGTCAGACTCCATTGGACCCCTGAACGCAAAGTCTGACTACAAAGGAAGGATGGCCATGTTCAACTGGTACTTGAACTGTTACGTGATGATGATTTTGGTGGCGAAAGTAAAGATGTCCATACGAGAAGGAACAGTTGTGAGAGAAAAAGGAATGGTGGTGCTGCAAACGCAAACAGGTGTTATTACTATGTTCAAGGTAAAACTTTGTGAAGGAATTTTGGACTGTGCTAAATGGAACAGTAATGATTTCCTGACTCTTGCAAAATACTTGTGCAATAGAGACTGTGCATCCTGGTCAAATGTTTGGTGGTCAACAAATGTGAACAGATGGGAAACAAGTGGTGCAGTGATACCGGAGAAAGATAAAAGCAGGCAACAAAGAATAAAAATTGCGCATTTCCAAGGTACTGAAGTGATTACTATAACCATCGTGTCACCACAAGAAAGTGATTCAGGAGTTTATGGAATCGGAGTGTCTCTTCCAATTGGAACTGATCCTTTGGGGACCCTCCAACTTAAAGTGCAAAGCCTTAAAAATGCTACAAGTAAAGCAGATTTTGCCTTCACAGAGGAAGAACAGTTGTTACTTGAGACAGGATTCGTACACCATAACGAATGGTTATCTTGGGTTAGATATAGTACCCGAGAGGCACATCGTGAGAACTGTGTTTCTTGTGCTGAAGGTAAACAGCAACCCTCGACAGTTCCATTGATGCAAGCTGAAGGTAATCTGACGTGTCTGTTAAAAGTTATTCTTCAACAAAACCGAAGATAAATGCAAAGATGAAATCCAGCATTTTCCAGTCATAAGCAAAGTTGAGAAACCGCCTACAGCAATCTCTTATCCAGGTTTGTATATGTGCATTTCCAGAGATGGCACAGGAAAGAATTATGGCAATATGGGACAGAATTATTGCAATGTTACTGTGAATGGCAATGAGAATCCATTTCTGGAGAACCAAACTCACAGTTTAGCAGACGTTTGGTGGTTATGTGGAGACAACAAACTCAGATCAAGGCTTACGATTCCCTAGAAGGGAACTTGTGCACTTGCAAAGTTAATTCTGCCATTCTACATTTTCCCAGTTCCAGCAAGCAATTTCGTAAGAGAACCTGAAATAAAGCAGAGGTGGTTGAATAAGAGAAAAAGAGAGGCACCGAAGCAATCCTTTGATAGCAGTGTCTACATCGATAGCATTGGTGTACCAAGAGGCGTGCCTGATGAATACAAAGCAATAAACCAAACAGCGGCTGGTTTTGCATCCATCTTTGTCTGGATTCAACCCAATAAGAATGTGGACTGGATCAACTACATTTACTATAACCAGCAGCGTTTTGTGAACTATACCAAAGATGCATTAAAAGGTATTGCTGAACAACTGGAGGCCACTTCGCAGGTGGCATGGCAGAATCGAATTACGTTGGATATGCTCCTGGCCAAAGAAGGAGGAGTTTGCAGGATGTTTGGGACTTTCTGTTGTACATATATTCTGAATAACACTGCCCCTGATGGGAGCATCACTCGAGCTTTGAAAGGTTTGGAAATGTTATCCGAAGAATTGGCAGAGAACTCTGGGGTAAAAAATCCCTTTACAGACTTTCTACAAGCATGGTTTGGAAAATGGAGTCATCTCATCAGCAGTTTCCTGGTGTCCATCGGAGTTGCTGGTATGTGGTTGCTGTTGTATACCCTGTATCAGAGGTCTTCTACAAAGACTGGTTGATACTGCTGTTACGAAAACGATGTACCAGCAGTTGCAACAGACTGGTGAAAGTGAATACATTGAAATGTGACTTTTGCAAATGTTTTGAAGTTTAAAAGTTTGTCTTGCAAATGAAGTAATGTATGCAAAGAAAAACTTAGTTTTTACCATATATTGCTGAAATAAAAAAGACAAAAATGTTTTGAGGGGGGAAATGTTAAGAGAAAAAGTTTTAAAACACATTATTATTATTTGTCTCTTTCTCCCATCTAGCAAAATGAATATGCTATTTGCTGAAGTGTTGGTAAGAAAAGGTCATTGAACCATGTTTATTAAAGATGGGCTTTATCTATGATAGATGTAGTTTGCATATGAACTTCAATAACACCTGTTTTCTATACTTCTGAATAAGAGTTAATTTACTGAGGCAGGCTCTGGAAAATTCCAGCTACCACTGTGGTTTTGAGGTAAATGTTCTACACTAACTGTGGTTTTGAGGTAAACATTCTACACTAGCTGTGGTTTTGAGGTAAAACATTCTTTTCTGAGGCAAATTGTGATCCTAGATGTTTTTCATAGCCAACTGTCAAATGTAACAAAAGCTATTTTGGCTAGTAACAGGAAAGTATAAAAGTTGATGTCAGTAACCAAGCTGATCAGATTGAGATCATCTTGGCCAACATGTTGCTGTAATCTGGTTAGCAGTTAATAAAGGAAATTTTCATCACCTGAGGCAGATGTGACTCGCTTGAATTTTTTCTTCTGACAATAAGCACTTCAAGGCAATGATCCTAAATCTTCTAGATTTTATTGCATATTTGGGAGACATACATATATCCCCCTATTGTTTCTTTGTGAATTGCTTATCTAAACTTTCTTCCCAATCCTTCTTAACCTCCTATGACTGATTCTTATAGTTATCATGCAATATTTTATATGCTCTACTAATTATTCCTTCCTTAATGGCAACTTCTGCTCTAGATTCCACTAAAAACTCTACCAGTGCTGGGGTTTCATTGAGGACATCCTATTTCTTTCTCTTTGAATATACTCTGATATCAACTCTTGAAAAGGCAATCTCTGGCCTGCAGTCCAAATAAGGTCTTGGCATCTTCCATTTCTACTACCTCACCCTCTGTAGTTATTTGCTCCCAATACCTTGGTTCCTTTGCCAGATTTCCACAATATGTTCCCTCCCCGTTTCCTATTGTCTGTATCCCTAACTGCAGTCATCCCTATTGCCAGAATCTCCTTTCTCCATTCCCGTGTTGACTTAATTCTTAGAAGACCTTCTGCTACTTTATCAATATGATATTCTGTATAATTTTTGTTGTTCTCCTTAAAGGCCTGCATCCGAAATTAGTCTCTCCCCATTACTTGAGGTTCCCCCCTGTTTCATTATTAACTCTTTCCACTTTGAATTATAGTTTTCCGTTTGTGCTATGGACTGGAGTCTTAACTGTGTTGCTCTAAAAAAAGAAGTTATGTACCTACCATAACGTTCCATGTTAGTTGTCTCCTCTCACCTTCTTTCTTGCTGGTTGGATTCGGGGCCGATCCTCGGCTCCGACTCAGCCATCTTCTAAACCTCGAGAGCTGTTTACTGGCTCGAGGCCTCCCCATATCCCATGATGCCTGGCGCTAGATACCCAGATCTCATTTGGTAAATCTAACTGCAGACATAAAAAGAAAAGAATCCTATCCTAAAATACATAGACCCTACCATAGAGACTACCAGGTAGAGAGGAATAGCCAGAGAAGACTCAGCCAGTGAAAAACCATACAGAACTCTTCTCGGTCTACTAGGATAGGGGGATGGAGGGTGGGACGCAAGAAAGAAGGCGAGAGGAGACAACTAACATGGAACGTTATGGTAGGTACATAACTTCTTTATGTTAAGTTGTCTATCTCGCCTTCATTCTTGCTGGTTGGGACAGCGTCCATATCACCTAAAATCCTGGGTGGCTCATTGGAACAAACTCTTCAGAACAGTGGAACCAAAATCAGATATGCCCCTGGAAACCACGTCCAAATTATAATGCGAAATAAAAGTATAAGGGTTGGCCCACGTGGCCGCTGCACAAATAGATTCTATGGGCAACCTAGCCTGAAAAGCCGCAGAAGTGGCTAATGCTCTGGTGGAGTGACCTTTAGGTTTAACAGGCAATTCTTTATTCCTTAGCTGATAGATAAATGTGATGATAGAAGTCAACCACCTGGATAAGGTTACCTTTGAGACTGGTAGACCTTGTTTACCCTCAGCATAAGAAAGGAAAAGCTGGTCCGATTTTCTGATGTCCTTAGTCCTATGGAAATAAAAGCGCAGTTGCCTATGAACATCTAACTGATGCAACTTATATTCCGCCCTGTTGGAGTGGTTGGGAAGGTCAATGGACTGATTCAAGTTATTCTCAGAAGACACCTTAGGAAGGAAGGAAGGATTAGTCCTGAGAGCCACCCTGTCACTGTGGAACACTAGGTACGGAGGACGGATACAAAGAGCCTGGAGTTCCGAAACTCTTCTGGCTGAAGTAATTGCTACCAGAAAGAGGGTTTTCCAAGATAAAAACTTCAAAGAACAAGCAGCTGCAGGTTCGAAGGGGGGCAAAATTAGAGAAGCTAGAATCAAATTAAGATCCCACGGAGGTGGAGGATCTCTCACTGGGGGCCTGAGCAGAGTGGTCCCTTTGAGAAAAGCTTTGCAAAGCTTATCAGACATTATATTACTTTCCGACAGGCCAATGTGAAAATTTGAAATTGCAGCGAATTGAACTCTAATTGTAGCAGAAGCGGACCCAGCATGAAAGAGTTCCGCAAGAAATTCAAAGATGTGGTGAACAGGGGCTGAAAAGGGGTCTATACTCTTAGCCTCTGCCCAGGAAGAAAAACGTTTCCACTTACTAGCATAAGTTTTTCTAGTGGTAGACTTGTGCGATGATAAAATATTTTCACGCACAGAGTGGGAGATATCAGGAAGCCTGGCTAAGGCTGGAAGTGGAGCAACCAAGCTGTGAGCTGGAGAGATTGCAGGGAATGGTGCAGCCCACCTGACTGATGGATATGAAGGTCTGGAGCTGGGTCCAGAGTCCAAGGCTGCTCGAGAAGATGATGATACAGGAACGGGAACCATATTTGTCGAGGCCAGTCAGGACCAATGAGGATCATTTTGCAGCCCAATACGGTAGCTTTCTGTATCAACTTGGGGAAAGGGAGGGAATGCATACAGAAGTCCCTGAGGCCAATTGTGGACTAGAGAGTCTCTGGGGGAATGTCCCGGAAGTGAAAGAAGAGAAAAGAAATTGCTGCACTTGCTGTTGAAGGGGGTGAAAAAAAGGTTGCAGCAAGGCTGTCCCCATTTGCGGAAGATTTGGTCTGCCACTACCTGATTCAGGGACCACTCGTGAGGCATGAGAATTGCTCTTATCAGCCTGTCTGCTATGCCACTGGATCTCCCAGGGATGTGCGTTGCGGTCAGAAACCGTTGGGAAGAGATCGCCCACGGTCAGAGTCTGAGTGCTTCTCGACATAGGGGGTAGGACCTGGTTCCGCCCTGCTTGTTGATGTACCACACGACTGACATATTGTCCGTTTGAATTGCAATGGTCCCGGTAGGAAGAGAGTCCTGAAGAGCTTGCAATGCTAAACCCACGGCCCTCATCTCCAAGACGTTTATGTGCAAATGGTACTCAAGTTTGCCAGGTTCCCTGGACTGTTCTGCCCTGATAATGCCCCCCCCCCCACCCAATCAGGGAGGCATCCGTGGTCACCGTAGCAACTGAAGGGGGAAGTACAAATGGTCTGCCCTGGGACACTGATGTGGAAACCATCCACCACACGCAAGGTGCTTTTTGCATGCTTCTGTGATAATAATCATGTGAGACATGGGAAGCTGCTGGAAAGACCATTGGGTGAAAAGAAGCCACTGGAGGATCCTCATGTGAAAACGAGCCAGAGGGACGAGTATGATCACTGCTGCCATGAGACCCAGGGTTTGGAGGACGAACCTGGCTTGAATTCTCTTGCATCCTAACAAGACCTGTACATGTCGGCGAATAACTAACACCCTGTCTGGTGGAAGGCTGGCTGATAAATTTGCGCCTATAAAGGTGATAGACTGACAGGGCGACAATGCAGATTTTTCTAAATTTATTGTGATACCTAGTCTGGAGCAAGTCTGAATAGTGTAGTCTCTGGCTCGCAGAAGGTGATGCCTGGTGGTAGCAGTGAGCAGCCAGTCATCTAGATATGGAAACACCTGGAATCCTTGCCGTCTCTAGTGAGCGGTAACTACTGCCATACATTTGGTGAACACCCTGGGGGCTGTGGCGAGACCAAAGGGCAAAGCTCTGAACTGATAATGGCTGGCTCCCAGCTGAAAGCGAAGGAATCTTCTGGAGCGCCTGTCCATTTTGATGTGGTAGTACGCATCCTGAAGATCTATGGAGCACATCCAATTGTCCTGACCCAGAAAGGGTAAAATGGACTGACCATCCGAAATTTCGTTCTTTGTACAGACCTGTTTAGTCTGCTGAGATCCAGAATGGGTCTCCAGTCCCCTGTGTTTTTTGGTACCAAAAAGAAACCTTGAGTAAATTCCGAATCCTTGCTGGTCTGCTGGGACTTGCTGGATGGCCCTTTTTCTTAGCAGTTTTGAAACTTCTTGAACTGCTTGATCCCTTAGATTGGGTGGAACATCTGGAAGGGACTTGTTTAACAACAAGGGAGTGCGAACAAAGTGAATTCTGTAGCCTCTGGATATAACAGACTGTACCCATTTGTCTTGTGTGATGTCTTGCCAGGCTCTTGGGTACAGCGATAATGTTCCCCGACTGCCTCCAGAGGTGGGCAGCCGGGCAACCCTTCAGGGATGCTGGAGAGCTTGTCGGAGGAGGATTCTCTGCTGCCCTGGTTTTGTGGACCCCCTCTGCCTCCTCTGCCCCTGGATGGGAACTCACCACGTGTGTCCGGCAAGGCTCCCTGGGATTTCCGGAACCACATCTTTCCACTCTTCTGACCCTTGGGATATGGTCTGGAAGGAGTGGAAAAACAGACTCCCACAGCAGAGAGAGTCTTGCCTTCCTGCTCACACCTGGTAAGGGTGTTCTTTACCTGTGATCCAAAGAGAGAGGAACCATCAAAGGGGGTGTTGGTGAAAGAAGCTCTGAAAGGTTCCGCAAAGTTACAAAGCTGCATCCAAGCGTGCCTCCTTAGGGAGACACCTGTGCTTGCGGCTCTACTCGCACCATTGGCTGCATACGAAATGAGCCTCATGGAGGAGTTTACCACTAAATTAAGAGTCGCCAACTGGGAGGCTGCCTTAGCCTGGGCCCCCTCAGCTGATGGATTTTGGAGGGTATCTCCAAGCTCTTTAAGGAGATCCCTTTGAAGACCAGTAAAGTGACACAAATAATTCAGAGACTTCATGGAGAAAGTCGCTGAAGAGAACATCCACTTCCCATATCTATCCATCGTCCTGGACTCTTTGTTAGGGGGATGGACAGATGAAGAAGTTTCACCCAACTCCTCCTTTGTGGCAGCCGCTACCACCATGGCATCAATGGGAACACCTTTGGTCAAAAACTGTTTGTCTTGTGGTGCAGTTATGAATTTTGCAGGTCTTCTAGGGGTCGGTTCCACTGTGTCTGGAGCTGCCAACACCTTCCGAACCACCACAGACATGAGTGGGTCGAAAGGCGGAGACACCCAGGAGGTGGAAGGTTGGGATCCAAACGCATCCAGGAATACCGACTCATCCTTGGAAGGGCTAAGGGTAGACCAGTTGCCCCTCTGCCTAAGCATCTCAAGGATGTCTGAGAATGAGACATCTTCAGAGGGGGACCTCGGGGACCTTTCCGAATCCTCTAAGTCGGTATCTGATGTGACAGACTCAGGGGAATCAACATGCTTCCTCTTGCATTTCCTCTTACGCGGTGGCTCCTCTGAATAATCAGGGGAGGCCTCAGAATAGGAAGATACACCCAAAGGGGTGCCCTGGAGCGTTGGTCCCCCATGCTTAGGGTCTGGAGGAGGGGCAGAGGCAGGCGCAGGCACCATAGTGGGAGGAGCCGAAGGGGATGATCGTGGGGCTGACTCAGGGGCCAGCACACTCCTCATGACCTCGAAGGCATCCCTGCTCAGATGCCAAGAAGGCTCCCGTTCCGAAGAGACCAGAATCCCTCTCCGCACCGAGGGGGATGGCTCCGAAGCTGATGTAGGAGCAGAGCTCACCTGCGCCAAAGCTCCGATGGGGAGAACTGGGTCAGACAAGGGTCCGATGCCACTCGCCCCCTCGGAGCCGACGATGGAGTCTCGGCGCCCAGATCCCTCCAAGGACGGTACCAAGGAAGTGATCGGAGCCGATGACAGAACCGAAGGAGAAGGTATTGGTGCTGACGGTTCCACGATTCGAACCCCAACGAACTCCGGCGCCGAACTCAAGGGAGGAGTCGGAGGAGGAATGACTGCAGACAAGGACGGAGCCGAACCCTGTTGAGGGGGCTGGACATTTTAACTAGGGTCTGCGATTTCAAAAGCCTGCTGACCACTCTCTCCAAGTCATGATCTGACAATCTCGATGACCAAGAAGAGTGGAAGGACCAATGACTGCGCTCCGATTGGAGCAGAGAAGACCTCGGAGCCAAGCGTATCGACTCCAGGGAGGGAGATCTGGATCTCTTTCGACTCCCAGACATGTCCGAAGTGCGTGTCGGAACCGACTGAGAGGCAGGCACATCGGTTCCAGCCGGAACAGAGGCAGAAGTAGCAGTTTCACCTAACGACGGCTCCGAGCTGGGAGTCGAAGGTTTAGGTGGCTTGGAGGACTTCACGGGCTGAGCCTTAGCCAGAGACTCCTCGGGTTTAAGCAAACCCCGTAGGATTAACTTATTCCTACGCTCCTGCAGGACTCTTGGACTGAAAGCATGACAAACTGAGCAAGAGTCCTGAAGGTGCACGGCGCCGGGACAATAGACACAAGAAGTGTGACCATCTGTCAGAGACATCTTCTGACAGCATGAATCACACTTCCTGAATCCGGACACCTTGGTATCCTTGGACATACCTAAAGGGAATACCAACACAATACACAACTATAAAAATTAGAGTATAATAACTATAACACACACACAAAGTTACCACACCCAAAAACCGACAAGGATACACATTCTAGTCTAACAACAACAAATAGACTAAACTACACTAAGCAAATACTATGAATTATTATATATATATATATATATATATATATATATATATATATATATATATATATATATATTGTTTTTTTTTTTTTTACAGGAAAAAAGGTTAGCCTCTAACTCAAATGGCTACTTCAGAAAAGACGGGGGGGACTCTCTGACTAAACCGAGTTTTCTGAAGGGAAGGGGATTCAGGAAAGGGAAAGATATATAGTTAAACAAAGATACCTGAAGAAAGATATATACACTAGAATTAACAAACTACACTAAATCCTACTAGTTTTTTTATGAAAAAAAAAACGATAACAATAATAAAATATATGACCTGAGCCAGTAAGAAAACCTCGCAGCAGAAGCGGCAAACGAGATATGGGTATCTAGCGCCAGGCATCATGGGATATGGGGAGGCCTCGAGCCAATAAACAGCTCGCGAGCTTTAGAAGATGGCCGAGTCGGAGCCGAGGATTGGCTCTGAACCCAACCAGCAAGAATGAAGGCGAGATAGACAACTTAACATTACCCATTCAACTTGGGTAATCCCAACCCGCCCTGTTCTACTGGAAGAATAAGCTTATCCCACTTGACTCTTGCCGTCTTCCCCTCCCAGATCAAATTTTTCAGCTCTTTATTGATTCTTATCCACAACTCACATCTGGTTGATAAAAACATGCCTGGCCAGTGTATAAGATTAAAGGGACTAAAAACATTTTAATTGCTTGTATCTTACTATCAATATCCATATAACAGAGCTGCCATTTTCTCAGTTTTTGTATTATCTTTTCTTTAGTCTCTTCCAACATATCCTTAGCTGCCAAACCGGTATCATTTTTAATCCATACTCAAATACTTCATTTATCATGTCCCCATAAATATAGATATTGCTGAACCAATTTGTACGTGGGTACATAACTTACCAAAACTGCTTTGCTTAAGCTTCATTAATTTTGCATTGCAAAAAGGACTGGAACTGTCTCAATATGTTCCACAGAACTGTAATGTCCCTTTCTAGTATTGTCAGGTATAAAATAATGTCATCTGCAAATAGAACCAGCTTTTCTTGACAACCATACCAATTATATCCTTGAATTTCTGACTCCCTTATTTTCTTTGCTAATGGTTCTAAATATAAGGCAAATAAGGGAGATAGAGGACACTCCCGAATAGTTCCTCTGCACAAGCAGAGATGATCAGAGAGGACCCTACCCATTTTAATTTTCACCTCTGATCCTTCATATATTGTCCTAATCAACATCAGAATTTTATCAGGGAATGCAAATGCTTCCATTGCTCTGCTCATAAAATCCCAGCTTACCCTGCCAAATGATTTCTCTGTATCAAGAACCACCAATAATAATGGTATTTTCTTACATTCTGCTTCCCTCTAGATCATCACTGTACTTTTATGTTGTCAAATGTTTGCCTCCCCTCCACAAAACCACACTGATCCATATCCATCAATTTTGGCATCACTTTTGCCATTTTTAGCCATTATAGACACAAACACTTTATAATTATGATTTAGTACTGAAATGGGCCTGCATGACGCTGGATCTAAAGGATCTTTACCCTCTTTAGGTAGTACAGCTACTACTGCTTTCTCCCAGGATGTTGGTACTAGATTAGTTATACATCACCATTTTTATCTCATCTCCTCCTATCCTGTTAGTGACTGAGCCTCCTCACCCTCTAGCCTTGACATATTTAATTCTTCAAGTAAATATTTCCATTTGTACCTTTTCTTGATTTCCATATTTCACTGCTTTATACAGACTTTCACATAATTTCCAAAATATTGCTAATACTTCTGCAGGATCCCGTTATCTTACTTGTCATAGGCGGCTCCCTAAGCTTGCTGACAGCCCTTTCTACTTTCTGTTGCCTGAGTCGTTGTGCTAAAAGTTACTGTGCTCTAGAGATATTATCAAAAATAGTTGCTTAACAGAAACCTTTCTAAACTCATGTATAATATTAAGGAAGTCCCTTATTTTCTGTTTAGCATTCTGTGGTTGCTCCTCTTCTTGTTCTGTGAGATTCCTCCTATTTTGCAAATACTTTAATATGTGTCAGTCCTGCTAATTAATTCTTGTTACTTCTTAACCATATCTCCCTTTTATTTCCACCCTATTTTTAAATTCCACTTTAATTTTATCCCACTTCCTAGCTATATTTTCAGAAGTTACTACTTTCTCTAATAACTCCTGAATAATTTCCACTACCCATTCCATAAATTACCCTCTTTTCAACAGATAGGTCCAATAGTGCCAGTGTCTCATTTTTATTTCATTACCCTGTGTATTTATTTTAGTTATTATTGGTCCGTGATCTAAAATAGATATTAGCTGTGTATCAAGACCTTAAATGCACATGTTCCTGTGACATGTAAATTCTGTCCAGCCACCCAGTTTTTGTATCTTGGAGAATAATATGTAAATTCACTCCAAATTTCTAGTACTGAATTCACATCTTCCAAGCCAAATATTATCATAAATTTCTTTAAAAAAATGTACCCTCCTTTGTTATATTTCTATACAGTTATAAAAATAACCGCAGCCAACAATCTGACTGGAGAATCCTTCTTCTCAAACAACATAGCCAAAATGTGGAACGCACTACCTGCTGACTTAACATCCGCCATGGCCTTAACTCTCTCTAAAAAAAATGCTAAAAACTCACTTAGCCAACAAGTGGCTATGCCCATGCATTGCTCTTGATTAAAACTGTCTCTTTCAGCTAAATACTACTACTTCTGTATATACACCTAGACTTTTCAAACCCCGATGATGTTGAAGTAAAATTGTTGATAAAATCCTTAAATGTGTATTCCATCTAATTTGTTATAATAGTTATAAAATTTTTATAATTTAATCACTTCTTTACTTAAAAAAATGTGTACCTGAATCTGTCTACATATGCTATGTCAATCTGTATGCAACTCTTTGTACTACATTATGAACTCAATTATTTTGTAACTTGTATGCATTACGTGGAGCTTTTCTCCTCGGGCCTCTGCCAAAAAAGGACCTGTGTCCAGTTGAACTTTCCCAGTAATCAAATGTAAAATAAATAAATTCCCCTTTCCTGGCCCCCCAGATACATCATCACTGTTGCAAATCAAATTCCAGTCCTCACCTATAAGTAATATTCCTTGTTGAAGGCTGATTATTTCTGTGGCAACCGTGCCCTGGCCCAGCAATCAAGGAGCCTCAATCCTCACCACTAACACCAGGTAGGTTGTCTCCTAGAAGAGAAAAGTATAACTAATACACACAGTAAAGTACAATTTCCCTTAAGTGCACACAGAGATCACAGTCAGTCTGGGGCTGGTTGCTCCCTTGCTCACCAGGTCCCCAATAAGACTCCCCACTGGCACAGCTATAGGGTCCAGATCTCGGCCTAGCTGGGCAAGCTAAAACCTCCAGTACCCTCTCTGTCCAACCAGTGCTTCGTGTCCCTGCTAAGTAGCTGACACACCACACACACACTTTGAGATAAGTATTTATACAACTACACAGACTTTCCTGAGAAAAGGCTGGCACAGGTTCTCCAGCTGTGCCCCTATTACCCAGATCATATGTTAGTAATCCCTTCCACCACCCAGCTAATGATATCAGCTACTAAAAGGCACTTAAAAGGGTGTCTAATTATTACTGTGCAATATTATTATCCAGTGGTAATGTGACTATTCAGTCTAGGCTTATTGGAAGGGCTTAGACAGTAAACTCTATAAATATATAATGTACTCTAAAAGCATAATTTATCTCTACATAAACCAGCCACAGGTACATTTTAAAAATATTTAATAATAAATAATTACAACACAAGAGAAAACTACTACACCACAAAGATATCTAAGAGTTCACAGATCACACAGAAACTTAAAATAATACATTAGGACAGGTCTGATTTTAAAGAAAAATACCCAATTAATATTTACTAGCTTTAGCTATCCCTACAATAAATCACAGGGCTAGAAACTTACATGTGAGTTAGGCAGAGTGCTGAGTTAGATATCCAAGATCAAAATGCTCCAAGTCTCTTGTGAGAAATAGTATTTAAACATTACTAACCAACCAATTTGCTGTCTTCACTTTAGAGCCACGATTTCTGTATTCCAGGAAGAGCTTTGCATGCCATTTTATTACAACAATATAAGTCATTTCACATGTATACTCTAAGAGAAACCAGAGCAATAAAGCACATTCCATATGTAAATTCTGGTCATAAACTTTAGCTTTAAAACAATCTGCATGAAACCTTCATTCAGACGCACTGGAGCCAAATTCTAACATGAAAGGGTCACAACATGCTTCACTGGGCCAGTAGAGTGCAATTTTGTCACATATTTTGCAGTTCCACATTTCACAGTATTCTTTTACACTCAAGAAACATGCCTGTATTTTACATTTATTTACAAATGCCAGAATTATATACCAAATTCTATTTGACTAGGCTGGCAACGTTCGCCCATCTCTCCCCAATCGTCACAATTTCTCCCAGAAGTTTCTTTATCTCCATATAGCAACTTTCGATGGAATGTAAATACATGCCAATGTAATCCTCCTCCCTTGCCAGTAGCCCCTTAGTACTACAAATCTACAGTTATCTTTTATTTCTATTACTACTGTAGCTCCTCTTGCAATTAATATTAAGTACTCCTCTCTTCCTGTGCCCCAGGTATTCTGCTGAATAACCTTCCTGAAAACCTTTCTATATCAAGTTCACATGTTCAGTTCTTTCAAAGTGTGTCTCCTGTAGCACAGCTATTTGCACTCTACATGTTTTAATATAGCTCACTAAACCTTTTTTCTTGGATTTATCTGTGAGACCATTAACTTTTAAAGACATTATAGTGGACTCCCCATACATGTCAAACAAAATACATCGCTGACCCTCTTCAAGCGCAACCTTGATGAGTGAATAGGTAACCACAAATGTGTCCCAGGGGTTCTACCTTTGTCCCTCATTGACAGGGGCGACAGGCGCTGATTAAGGTTTCTTTTTTGGGGATAAACTCTTGGCTAGGCTTGTAAGGGTCCAAGAGACATTAGCCTAGTAATCTCCCATGATCTCCTATAATCCTATGATAGAAAGAATCACAATCTTGAGGGATTATTATTCCCACCTTTTATGTATAACATCTTTTTTGTTACGTGTCTAGTTCCAGCACTTTTTTATCTTTTATACATTTTTGTCATCTCCATTTGAGCCTATGTCACATCTTGCAGAACAGTTTTTTTTATTGTAAACTCTCAAATAAAAATACACGCACACCCCCATACCCCCTAAAACCTACTAATTTAATAACACACAAAACTATGTACATCTTCAGGTATTGAAGTTTTACCCCCTTAATAGTAACAAAAGTTCCAAACAGACAGCCACACAAGCAGACTTGAGCTAATCTAAAGGAAAGATTATCAATGCTAAGACATGAACAGCCTGTGATTCTATTAAGTGCTGTCTGGTTTTACTTTATTTTTATACCTCTCCCAGCTGGGAAAATATTTTGAATACCTTCAGAAAACATTTTCTCCAAACCATTTCTCTTTATCAGATTGTCTGCTAGTGACATGAGAACCAGATACAGGACTGTTTACTAGAAAAAAAAAACTTATAAATATTCAACATTTTTTTTCATTTACTTGTTTTCTGTCAAACTTTGTTACTGTATAAAACTAACAGACTTGATGCAGTCATTCTCCAATGGAAGAATGAAAAAAGCACACTTATTTTTCTTTTGTCGGGCTATTTTAACCAGATCCCTGCCTTTTTTTTCATTGCAGAACCTACATTTCTTAAAACTGAACAAAGAAAAAGAGAGAAGGGAAAAAGAAACAAAAGAACAAACAGAAGCACCTGATTGGTATCCCTGTTGCACTTAAAAATAACTGAAAAATGTTTACTTTATAACATGCAGAGAAAATCATGCACCACTGTCAAGAAAAAAAATGTTTTACTTAACAGTTAACTCTTCCTCTCTCTCATCTTTCCCTCTCCTGAGCGTTTGCCTGAACATTAATGACATGAAGTAGGGCAAATGCTTCAAAGTCCCTTACAGGTTTAACAAAGTGCAAATAAATCCAATATTTCCAGATTTTCTTATTCTGTCCTGTTTCACAACTATAATTACTATTTTGTAATCGGACATTT
This sequence comes from Protopterus annectens, assembly GCF_019279795.1. Lineage (NCBI taxonomy): Eukaryota > Metazoa > Chordata > Ceratodontiformes > Protopteridae > Protopterus > Protopterus annectens. The sequence goes on from NC_056731.1 coordinate 1,137,661,318, forward strand.
GTCAATTTCCAGGTTACTGATTTTAGTCTCCAAATGTTAATGACATGTAATGCTTTAGAGTCTCATACAAGTTTAACAAAATCCACAGAAATCCAATATTCACAAATCCTCTTGCTCTACCATGTTTCACAAATACAATTATTGCTATTTAATCCCACATTCATCAGTTTCCGAGTTACTGATTTTCTTCTCCGAACATTAACAACATGAAGTAGGGTATATGCTTTAAGTTCCCTACAAGTTTAACAAAGTCTAAGAAGTCCAATATTTTCAGATTTTGTTCTGTCATGTTTCACAAATACTGTTTTATCAGCCACCATTTTTTGTCAGTTTCCAAGTTACTAGCTTTAATCTCGTTCACCTCCATCTCCCAAACCCAGTCTCTATTTCATTTCCAACATTCTCGATTCTCCTAGATGACTCATGTTTTCTTCCTTCTCAGGCATTTTCCTTTAAAACACTGGAAAAAATTGAATGGGCTTAGTCTCTTTGTAGTCCTCATCACCAGAAGAACATGAAGTAGAACCTCCTTCTGTTTCACAGCTCACCCTTAGTTGGACAAACTTTCGTATTTCCTCCTTAGCATGTATTACATCAAAAAAAAAAAAAAAAAAAAAAAAAGATTTTGTCCTTCTAGGGAAAAACACTTTGAGGATGACTGGGTACAGCAGTTTGAATCTTACACCTGCTTCTCGACATTTCCTAAATAATGAAATATATTTACTTGTCTTCTGCCTGGTGTACAATGAATAGTCATTCTCTACAAACAAACACTCTATTTTGTCTCTGACTTTCAGCACTTTGTCCTTCTGCCACAGTTTCGTCTGAATCAACTCCTTCTGCTGATAACACTGCATCTTTACTATTACAATTCTAGGTGGTTTTCTAGCAACCAGATTTGGAGCAGACATGATGTGCCCTTTCAATTAACAATTCTTGTTGTGGAATACCAGTCCAGTTGCTTATTTGTGCTTTCATAAAATTAATACAATCTGTTCCTCCCAGACTCTCTGGTACAGTAGAAAATCTCAGGTTTTCCCCTACATCCTCTGTCCTCCAATTCTATTACTTTTTGACACATATCGTCTTGTGCAGTCTCATATTCAGCCAACCTTTTCTTCATTTCAGCCTCTGAGTTTTGCAGTTCTGTCACCTTCTCTGAATATCTGTTTAAAGCTTCTTCCAGTTTCTCCAACTTTTGCTTGTGTTGATATACTCCATCAATGTTTTGTTTATTTTAATCAGGTCTGTGTGCAGCTACTTTATACTTTCCTCTAAGTTACTGGAAGTCATATCTGGAACTTGTACTGCTTCTTGTTGAACAGCTGCAATATTTATCCCAGTCTGTGTTTTTCCTCACCTTTTGTACCTGATTCTCCTCCAGGTCCTTTACATATAATTTTTACCAGAAACCAGGCATTAGACTTAATAGCCAGTTACTGAAATTTACTCAGAAATCTAGGTCCACTGGCTTTCTCTGCTAAGTTTCTGTTTTCAGACTGGGATAATCTGAATTAAGCTGCTACTCAACGTATGGCCATCTTAGATGTTAGGAGGTGTTCATCTTTGAGCAATATGCAATGTTCTGAAGTTATTCAAAGATATAAACATTAATAAAATTTGAATGTCTGGTACCAAAGTTAATATTTATAAACCTTGCTGAAGACATTTGTAACATTTTTATGAAGAAAATATTGCCAAGAGAAAAAAATAAGGGAATCCAAATACAGGGATAAAACGCAAACACTTGAATGGAGATAGGATAAAGTAATCATCTGGAGTCTCAGAAAGATCTTTTTTTTTTAAACAAGAAACGTCTTTATTAAATTATCACATATGACATAAGCAATCTTACATTTATATAAATGAAAATAAAGCATACCCATACAATTTCAGTTGCAAACATTATACATTACAAACCATGCTGACAACTGTAGTTGCAAACATTACACATCAATTATAATATATCCAGTCATTGTCAAACATTACATAGCTCATTCAAATCCTGGCCTCTTTTAAACTTCGTTCGTCCTCTGTATGCATTGCTCCCTCAATTTCCATTTTTCCTATGTAATTTGCTCCTACACTTTTCTAAAGGTCCCAGCTCCAGTTGTTTTATCTCTGCTACCATCTTCATTACTTCTACTAAACTTGGTTTAGACCTTGATTTCGATTTTCTAGCAATTGCTTTTTTGGCAGCCACCATCATTAGACTCACCAAGGCCTTACTATGTCTTGGCAAATCTGATTCTGTATCGCAGCTCAAAAAATTATTTCCTTAGGTTACACCAATTTGCTCTCCCAGTATCTCTAACAAAGCAGTCTGCAGGGAATCTTTGAAGTCTGCCAAGTCATTACACACCCATAATATATGTGGCCCAAGGGTTAGCCATATCCTCTGCGGCTGCTGGAGTACCCTTAGTGGGCAAGGAAGAGACACCCTTGTCAGTCCTGGGAAAGGGAACAGGAATGTTTCCCCATTGTGTCAGAATGTTAAACCCATCCATGGGGAAGCAGCTGCTCCATTAGTAACTTGGTTGGCCCATTTTTCCAGTCAAAAAGAAACAAAAAAAAACAAGCATGTATCTACTCTTCCTCAAATTTCTTTGGACAGAAGTAGTTTACTGGGTCTGGATTAGGATTTGATTCAGGCTATTGATCTTCTTGCAAAGCAATTTCTAGTAAAAGAAAGAGGGATTATGCTTTTCCTAAAGAGATTCAAGATTCTGAACTGAACACGAAGATGCAGGGATGCATTCAGGGTTTCTTTCTCAAATTTCTGATTCAGACTCAGAGGAGAGCTCAGTTTTTGATTCTCTATATGGGTCTTTCTCTTTCTCTGAGACTATCGCTAAAATGTGCCAGTGTTTTCAGTGGGAGAACATGGAGGTTTCTAAGTCCCTCAGAAAACCCTACAAGTTGTTACAGAAGGATTTTCCAGAACCTGTACCAGTTCCTCCTGTTTTGTCTGCTTTACAGGATGTGTGTGTGTTACTGACTGCAATCTTTCTGATAGTCGAACAGCTGCCTCTAAAAAGGTAGAGAATTCCTCAGTCTTAAATTTTTATACACATTTCCCAAACCTGACCCAGCAGCTGATCATACTGCTGTTAAGCACTTAATTCCAATCCTTCTCTTTCTGATAAGGATGAGAAAATTATTGATAAGTATGGGAAAAAAGTGTATACTTCAGCAACTTCGATTTTCAGAATTTTGAATATTCTCATATATTAACGTTTGTTCTGACAAACTCTAAAAGTATGAGGAATGTTTTATCGGCAATTTTTTTCTTGTGAGGAAAAATCTGCCTTAAATAACTTTGTTTATTCTACTGCACAGGTTCATAGGTGTGTACTAGGCTAATGGCTCTGGGGCCTTTACAAGCCTAGCCAAAGGATTACCCATGCATCGTGCCACTTGACCTTAGCTCCCAGTGCCTCTGTTGAGTAGAGCCATTGGAGTTATCCCTGGGGTGAATTTTCTATTTCCCATTAGCTCCCAGTGCCTCTGTTGAGTAGAGCCACTGGAGTTATCCCTGGGGTGAATTTTCTATTTCCCATCCACTCATCAAGATTTCTCTTGAAGAGGGTCAGTGAGGTGCTCTGCTTGACATGTTTGGGAAATTTGTTCCATGGCATGGGTAGTCTCTGGGTTATGAACCTGTCCCTCCCTCCAGTATGTTCTGTTGATTGTGGTAATGAGGTTGAAGTCTCTGGAGTGTGTGGTGTGGAGGGATTTGGATTGGGATTTCTTTAGATGTGGCATCTCTGACAGAGCTTGGTCAGACATGGCTTTGAAAGTCAAGCAGAGATCGCCTCTAACTAGGCAATATAAAAGACAGAGAATAGTTGGAGTTCTTTGAGTCTGTCCATATAGGACAAGTGTTTAAGGCCTAGGATCCTCTTTGTGAGGTAATTTTGTGGTCTCTCCAGTTGTTGCAGGTGTCTTGTGAGGAGGTACATGCCAAATCGGGCATTGTATTGATGATTGGCCTAATGAGGGAAGAGTAGAGGGAGACAATGACCTCTTTCTTCCTGGATGCAAAACCCTTAGTAAAGAGATGTGCCACAAAAAAGGACTTTCTGACCACAGTGGCAATGTGGTGATCAAAAGAGAAGTTGCTGTCAACCTGTGCTCCCAGATCTCTTATAATGCCGTCTGTGTTCAGTAAACTACAATCAATGTGGTAATTCATGGGAACCAGGTTTTTCCCAAAGGGGAGGATGACACATTTTTTGGCATTGAGCTTAAGGCCACGGTTCTGACACCAGTCATTGGTCTCAGTGAGGCTATTCTGTAGGATGGCACCATCACTTGGGGAGTTAATAACAGCTCCCAATTTGCAATCGTCTGCGAACTTTATCATCCAGAGTCCCTTCATGTTGGCCTGGACTTCAGACAAGTAGATACCAAACAGGGGAGGACGCAGGACAGAACCCTGTGGGATTCCACTTGTGACTAGTCGGCACTCTGACTTGGGAGTCACCTAATTTCACACCGTGGGTTCTACCTGTGAGCCAGTTTGCAACCCACCTGGTGATATAGGGGTTGATGCCTAGCTTAGTGAAATTTTCTATGATTCCTGAGTGAGGAATGGTATCAAAGGCCTTGGCCAGATCAAGGTAGGACATATGAACCATGTTGCCTTCATCCACAGCTCTGGTGACTGACTTAAAGAAGTCAACCAAGTTGTGCAGGCATGATCTACCCTTCACAAAACCAAACTGTGTGGATCCAGTGTTTGGAGATTCCCTATATCCTTGTTTATTAGGTCCATGATGATGCATTCCAAAACTTTGCATATCAGACTCATCAGGCTAATGGGGCGATAGTTCCCAGGGTCTGTAGTCGCTCTTCCTTTGTGGACAGGGATGACTGTAGCAGTGCGCCACTCAGTAGGGACAAAGCCTGAGGTGAGGCTATGATTGAACAGAGCACACAGGTAAGGTGCCAGTTCACTCTGTAGTTCATGTAGAACACAGCCAGGGATATTGTCAGGTCCCATAGAAGCTGTATTCTTGGCCTTGGACAGTGCTGTTTTAACCTGTGCAGCAGCAATACTGGGTGCCTGGCAATCTACACGTATAGTGATTAGTCCTTTGGGGGGGATAAAGTTGGCACTGAATCTGTCGGCCAGTATATTTGCAATATCTGTTGGCCCATGTATAGGAGGTACCATTGTGCAGTAGCTCAGAGCAAATCTGGGTATTGCCGTGGGGATTCTTTACATAACTATAGAAGGCCTTATGGTCGTCTTTACTATCTGCTGCAATTCTGTTTTCATAGCTAGCTTTAGAGGATTTGATGAGGGATCTCAACTTTTTGTTGAGGCTGATAAGGGAGTTTTTCCAGTCTTGGGACTTCACCTTATTCCACATCAGTTTCCTCCTTCTGTTGTAGAGTTCGTTTATGGCAGACCACCACCAGATTGGCTTCCTTTTTTTGGAGGAGAGCATCTTGATTCTATTGGGTATAGTGAGATCCATGCATTTGTGTACATGTTCGTACAGTGCATTGGTGTATGACTCGGCGGTCATGCAACTATTCTCCATTTGCATGGGTGCTGTGAAGTTAGCCACCTCTGGTTTTAGAAGCCCAAAGTTAGCTTTGGAGAAGTTTTTCATGGTGGTTACCTTTGCGTGGGGGAGAGGGGTGGGAGGGATGTGGATTTCCAAGGTGATTAGCTTGTGGTCAGATCTAACCAGGGAGGAGTGGACTATTGGTGTAGAGAAACGGTTGCCCATGTTAGTAATGACCACGTCAAAGATGTTGCTACCTCTAGTAGGGGTAAGAACAAGCTGGTCCAGGGCACTGGAATTAACGAACTCCAGGAAACGTTGGGAAAGTGTATTGGTACATGAGTAGTTTTCCCAGTTAATGGAGGTGTAGTTGAAGTTACCAAATATGAGAGTGTTAGGTTGGACCCTAATATTCTCCGGGGTGCTTAGGAAGGTGGAGTGCGAGTCTTGGGACATGGTTGGGGACCTATAGCAAGCTACAACCTGAATCACTGTCTTACCCAATGTTAGCTGCACCTGAAGTATCTCTGATGGGTTATGTTGGGCTACCAGTCTGGAGGAGTGCGCATTCTTTATGAATATGGAAACACCACCGCCTTTGGAGCTTCGGTCCAAGTTCTGGGGCCAAAAGGTGTGAAATGAGTTATAGCCTGGTAGTGTAGGAGTGCTTTCTGCTGCCTTGAACCAGATCTCTGTTACAGCACAAATGTCTATGTTCTCCATTTTAAGGAGTGCTTCGAGCAAGTGCATTTTGAGATTTAGACTGCTAGTGTTGAGCAAAATGACCTTCGGATTGCATTTGTTTGTAGCTGTTATGGTAGTAATTTGGTCTTTGGAACACTGCCTAAAAAAGGCACCATAGGGGTGGCAAGAGGCTTGGCCAGTATCCAAAAGCCCAGGGGTGACAGATGCAGGCCACCTCTGGCAAAGCATCGAGGTATGTCAATCATGTCATCCCAGGCAGACAGAAACTGGATCCCCTTAGAATGAGACCAGAAACTTAGCCAACTGTTGAAATCAATCATTTTCTGCTTGTACTGTGGTATAATTATGGGTGATGGTAGGATGCTGCTCAGGGCTAGGGTCATACCTTTCTGGGCTACATAATCCGAGAGCTCCTCCATGTCTCTTTTCATACAGTCCAGGGAGGCAAGTCTTAGGTCATTCACACCCACAAGTACAATGACTGAGCCATATTTGTACCTGTTGTTGAGGGACCTGAGTGCGTGCGTTATGTGGCAGATCCTGGCACCTGACAGACAGCTGACTGTTACTTTCTCCTTATTCAGCCTACTGAGTGGGACATCAGTGTGCCTCACTATCGAGTCACCTATTAGTGTGTGTTGGGCATGCTGTTTTGCCTTATGGGCTTTGGTTGAGTGGCACAGTTTAGGAGAGGTATGTGTCTCTTGATTTGTGTTGTGTTGTTGTGGTTGAGTGCATTTCTGCCTTGGAGGTCTCTGCTGTTTGGGTAGATTTTTATTGAGAGCCTCCGCGAAGGTGGGTGTGTGATTTGTGTTTTTATGTGAAGGCAGTGCTGGTGTGTGCTGGAGGGCCATGAGTTCCATGTGGTGCGGTGCAAGTGTTGACCTCCTCCTCCTGACCAGCTATTCTGGTCTTGGCTGGAGAGTGCTTGGCTTCCAATTTAGATATATAAGTGCATCTCTCGCAAGTCTGAGTGTTGGGAGGTAAGAGGAGAGGGTTGTCGGTATATATGAGGCAGTTGTTACATTGCCTCAGAATGCCCAAGTTCACCAAGTTAATAGGAGAAAGCAAAGGAAACTGGCCTTTAGACATGCCTGGAGGGGTGGGCCTTAATAATAAGTACTGGATCTGTTTCCTTGTAGAATGTTTAGTGCTGGTAGCACTTTTGTGTACTACAATAATTGCTAGAAGAAGTCTGGTAAAGTGCTACACTAATAAGCAAGTAACACAGCAGGAAAGGAGAGAGCTAGTAGATCTAAGGGAAAAATTGAAGAGCAGTCTTTGGCAGCACTCAGAAGCTTATAAACAGTCCTGGATACAGCAAGTCTGTATCTGGACTAGACTAGTTAAAGAAAGGCGGGAAACAAGTGCAGATGTGGGCTTTTAAAGCAGAAAGTTGAAAGAGATGGAAAAAACTGCCCAAACAGCCAATCAACTACAATTTCTGGGCCAGAAACCATTCCTTGTGGTAGACAGTGGAAAGCACTAGGTAGCCTCCCACTGATAAGCTAGAAGGCTTCCCTCTAACACAGAAAGGCTTGTGGGGCTCAGAAGCTTACAAACAGTGTTGGATATAGCAAATCTGTATCTGGACTAGACTAGTTACAGGAAAAGAGGGAAACCAGCTGAAACGCTGGCTTTTAAAACAGAAAAGTTGTGAGAGATGGAAATAATGCCCAAATGGCCAATAAAAAGAAGTCATGTACTCATCATAACGTTCCATGTGAGTTGTTTATCTCACCTTTATTCTCACTGATGGGTTTGGTGCTGATCCTCGGCTCCGACATGGCCTATAGCAAAGCTCAAGGTTTGCCAGTAGCTCGAGACCAAGCCCCTTATCCCATGATGCACTGCTGGAATTACCTCAGATCTTGTTTGCTGCATGTATCTATATCCCTGTACGGGGAGCACTCCCCAAGAAGGAAGAAGTACTGAACAACCAGGAGGATACTAGCCTCTAGGTCAACTGTCAGCCAGGAGGGGGATGGAGGGAGGGGTGTGAGAATAAAGGCGAGATAAATAACTCACATGGAACGTTATGGTGATTACATAACTTCTTTATGTGAAGTTGTTAAATCTCACCGATTATTCTCACTGATGGGTAGGTCCCTAGCACCCGCAATCCTGGGTGGCTCACGGGAGTACATTTTTCAGGACCATGGAACCAAAAGAAGACCTGTCCCTGGAAGCCTTATCTACTTTGTAATGAGTGATAAAGGTATGAGGCTTAGACCAAGGAGCTGCAGCACAAATGTTGTCAAGGGGCAATTTAGCTTGAAAAGCAGAAGATGTAGAAACGGCTCTGGTTGAATGAGCCTTTGCTTTGTGTGGCAAAGTTATGTTAGCATTTGCATGAACAAATGAGATACAATCCGATAACCATTTTGAAAGGGTTGTCTTAGCCACTGGTCTACCTTTTCTGGCCTCCAGAAAGGATACGAAGAGTTGATCTGATTTTCTAATATCCTTAGTCCTATCAAGATAAAATCTGAGCTGTCTATGTACGTCAAGTTTGTGCATCATGTATTCCAATTTTTTGGAATGGTTGGGAAAAAAGACTGGCAACTCAATGACCTGATTGATATTGGACTCGGAACAGACTTTAGGCAAAAAGGAAGGGTTTGTTCTGAGAGATACTCTATCAGCATGGAAAATCATGTAAGGAGGTCTGATAGATAATGCTTGAAGTTCTGACACTCTGCGGGCAGAAGTAATGGCCACTAGAGAAATAGTTTTCCAGGACAAAAATCTGAGATCACAAGATGATGCTGGTTCGAAGGGGGAAGAATTATTTGAGACCGCATAAAATTCAAATTTCAGGGAGAATAAGGGATTTCTGACAGGAGGTCTCATGTGAAAAACACCTTTAAGAAAAACCTTATATAACTTATGGGTCATAACATTTAACCCATCGAATCCAAGGTGGAAATTTGATATGGCGGCTAACTGAACCCGAATGGCAGCTGCTGCTCCTTCCTTAAAAATCATTGTCATCTGAGAGTGAAAGAAGCCTGGCTATTTGGGGAAGTGGATCAGCCAAGCAGTCAGCTTTAGAGACTGTAATGAAGGATGGAGGTCCCCTGACGGGTGTGTCAGGAGGTCTGGAACTGGGTCCAGGATCCATGGATCCTCCAGCAGATGATGGTGAAGGAAAGGGAACCAAATCTGTCAAGGCCAATGGGGGGCTATGAGGATAATGGTCCTTCCCAGCGATTTTGCTTTCTGTAAAAACTTGGGTATCAATGGAATAGGTGGGAATGCATATAGGAGACCCGGAGGCCAATCGTGTACGTGTGCATCTCTCGGGGGATGTCCTGGAGGTGGTATCAGGGCAAAGTAGCTTCTGCATTTGGTATTGATGTGACTGGCAAAGAAGTTGCAGCAAGGCTGGCCCCATTTGCAGAAAATCAAGTCCGCAACGTGTTTGTTGAGAGACCACTCATGAGGCAACAGGATAGCACTGCTCAGCTTGTCCGCTATCACGTTGGATTTCCCCGGGATGTGCGTTGCTAACAGAAAACGCTGGGATGACACAGCCCATCACCATACCCTTAGGGCTTCTCTACAAAGGGGGTAAGACTTGGTTCCGCCCTGTTTGTTCTAGTACCAGACCACTGAAATGTTGTCTGTCTGAACTGCAATTGTCCCTAGAGGAAGAGAGTCCTGGAAGTACTGCAACGCCAGAAGTACTGCTCTCAACTCCAGAACATAGACATGCAGATGTGACTCTTGATCCGTCCATGTGCCTTGGGCAGTCTTTCCCTGAAAATGCCCCCCCACCCTATCAGGGAAGCATCCGTGGTCACAGTGGCTACTGGGGGGGCACAAAGGGTCATCCTACTGTAACATGAAGAGACGTCAACCACCATCGAAGGTCTCTCTTGCAAGAATTTGTGATGAGAATCATATGGTTCATTGGTAACTTCTGGTAAGACCACTCAGCGAACAGGAGCCATTGACGAATTTGCATATGCATCCTTGCTAGTGGAATGGCTAGAATTGCTGCTGCCATTAAACCTAGTACCTTCAAGACCTCTGCGGCTGTAGCTCTGTTCTTTGACACCAATGAGTTGATGTGTTGTCGAAGTGAGACCCTTTCGACTGAAAGACATAGAGTAGTGGTTGAGGTATCTAACTCTGCTCCTATAAAGACGATATGCTGCTATGGCGACAAGGCAGACTTTTCGAAGTTGACTGTAATACCTAAGTGGCGGCAGAGTGTCAGAGTAGATTGCATTGCCTGAATCAATTGATGCCTGGTGGTAGCAGTGAGGAGCCAATCGTCTAGATATGGAAACACCTGGAATCCTAGACGCCTCAGGTGAGCCGTGACTACTGCCATGCATTTGAACACTCTGGGGGCTGTAGTGAGACCAAAGGGCAGGGCTCGAAACTGGTAGTGATTGGCTCCCAGCCAGAAACGCAGGTGTTCTCTGGAGCGTCTGTCCATCTTTATGCGGTAGTATGCGTCCTTGAGATCGATGGAGCACATCCAATTGCCTTTCTCTAGAAAGGGAAGAATGGCCTGAAGCGTAACCATTCGGAACTCCTCTTTTTTTACAAATTGGTCGAGTCTGCTGAGGTCCAAATAGGTCTCCAGTCCCCTGTTTTATTTGGAACCAAAAAGAATCTTGAGTAAGTTCCAAATCCAACTTGGTCTGCTGGGACTAGCTGGATGACTCTTTTTCTAGCAACTTGCAGACCTCTATGGTTGCTTGTCTCTGAGACTGGGTGGAACATCCGGATTCTGTTTACAGGAGTGGGAGGGTAAGAGAGCGGTATGAAATACCCTCTGGAAATGATGCTTTGTACCCAGGTATCAGATGTTATGTTTAGCCAGACTTCTGGGTACAAAGATAAGCAACCCCCGACTGCCTCCAGAGCTGGACAGCCGGGTCTCCTTTCAGGAGTGCTGGTAGGGCTGACCAGAGAAATGGCCTGTCACCCTGCTGTTGCAGACCCCCCCTGCCGCACTGGCAGCGTCTTCTATTATAACCCTCTCCTCTGCCTCTAGAGGGGGTTTCTCCATGTGTGTCCTGAAAGGCTCCCTGTGCTTTTCAGAACCACATTTTTCCGCCCTTAGGACCCTTGGGATAGGGCCGAGTAGGGGTAGAAAAACAGACTCCAACGGCAGATAGAGTCTTGCCTTCCTGCTCACACCTGGTTAGAGTTTCCTTTACTTTGGACCCAAACAGGGATGAGCCATCAAATGGGGTGTTGATAAAGGAAGACTTGAAAGGCTCCGCAAAGGAACAGAGATGCATCCAGGCTTGTCTACACAGAGCAATGCCTGAACTAGCGGCTCTACTTGAACCATCAGCTGCATAAGACATGAGGCACATGGCCGAGTTCACAATCGAGTTTAGGGTAGCGAGCTGTGTGTTAACTTTGTCGGCAACCCCTGCAGTTACCGTACCCTGGACAGCATCTCCTACCTCTTTCAGGAGATCGCTTTGTAGTCTTATAAAATGGGTTAAATAGTTCAGTGATTGAAGGGAAAAAGGCTCTGAACTAAACATGCGCTTCCCATATCTATCCATGATCCTAGAATCTCTGTTAGGAGGATGGATAGATGAGGATGTCTCAGACGTTTCCTTTCTGATGGCTGCAGCCACCACCATGGCATCAACAGGCACTCCAGTCAAAAATGCTTTGCCCACTGGGGCAGAGATGAACTTATTTGGCTTCCGAGGGACAGGTTTCATGGCCTCCGGAGACTCCCATGCCTTACAAGAGATTAGCTCCATGAGCTCATCGTAAGGCGGAGACACCCAAGAAGTGGAAGGTTGAGACTCGAAAGCCTTCAAGAGCACTGACTCGTCTTCTGTAGGGCTTTTGGACTGCCAACCGCCCCTCTGATTAAGGATCTCTAATATCTCCGCAAAGGACATATCCTCAGAGGGGGATTGAGGGGACCCTTCTGACTCATCCAAGTCAGTGTCAGATGTCAAAGATTCCTGTGGGGAGGCCAAGTGCCTCCTCTTGCACAGTCTCTTCCTAGGTACCTCCTCAATGGGGGGATCTGGGGAGGTCTCAGAAGAGCAGGGGGCGCCCTGTGGGGCTACTTGAGGCTCAGGGTCTCTACGCTTGGGTGGACCGGTAGACACAGGAGTGGACACAGGCGCTTGAGGGGAGGAGGAAGCTAGACCTGATGCTGATGATGTCTTTGGAGACATGACTCTCCTCATGGCATCTATAGCACCATGGCTCTGAAGAGAAGGGGTAAACAGCTCTGAGGGGACCGTCCGATCCTCCCGCACCGAGGCCATGGGCTCTGAGCCCAAGGTAGGAGCCGAGCTCATCCAAGCCAAAGCCCCGAAAGGAAGAGTTGGCACCGAAAAATCGGTACGACTCTCCTCCCCAGACCCGACAGGAGAGTGTCAGCTCTTAAGAGTCCCCGGTCGGCGCCGAGGACGTCGAAGTAGATGGAACCGATATCACCGGTGTAGGTCTCGGCTCCACAGGCTCAACAACTATCAGGTCGGGCTCCTTCGGCTCCGAAAGTCCAGTACAGCTTGGAGGAGGAGTAGTCAAGTCCGGGTTAATGGCAAGGCCTGGTGCCCGTAGAAGCTTCTGCACTAGCCAGTCCATATCCATATCTGAAAGGCTGACAGAAGACTTCGAGGAGTGCACCGAAGGTGCTGACTGGAGGAGAGGAGATGAGGGAATCTCTGAGACCGGCTCCAAAACTGTGAGCGGACTCTGAACAGAAGGGACACTCGGTTCCGAGGACAGTCGAACCAATGACCCTACACCCTCCATTTTTTTGTCTTTTTGGATACTTTCAAGTCACCTGAGGATTTAGAAGATTTTGAGGATCTACTAGCACCATCCTGGTCACCCAGCGCTCTGGAGAAAGGGTGCTGAAATAAATCCCTGTCTACTAATTTTCTCCTTCTCTCCAAAAGTACCCTGGAGGAGAAGGAGTGACATATACTGCAAGAGTCTTGGAGGTGTTTAGCCCCCAGACAATAAACACATTGAACATGCCTGTCAGTGACCACAGTCAGGACATTTCTTGCAGCCAGATTTTGGATGAGGCTTCTTTTTCTCATCAGACATTTCTATATCAGATTAAACAATTTTAAAGAATTAAACAACACTTATCTATCAAAGTACACCTAAGGTTAAATACAAGGCCAACTCTTAGGCCCAACACTATAGAAAAACAGAAGCCAACACGGGGCACTAATCTAAAACTAAGACTAAGTATAAAACTCTAGACATATATATATATATATATATATATATATATATATATATATATATATATATATATATATATTATCCTATAAAGAAGTGAAGAAAAAAAGTTTTTACACTCGCAAATAGAAGAATGTATCGATTAATAATGGTCCAAAATATCTGGAACACCAAGATCTGTGCCGCCGCAAACTAGATCTGGAGGTAATTCCAGCAGTGCATCATGGGATAAAGGGCTTGGTCTCGAGCTACTGGCAAACCTTGAGCTTTGCTATAGGCCGTGTCGAAGCCGAGGATCGGCTCCGAACCCATCAGTGAGAATAAACGGCGAGATTTAACAACTTCACATCTACAATATCTGGGTCAGAAACCACTCCTTTTGTGGTAGATGGTGCTTACCGCTCCCACTGATAAACTAGAAGGATTCCCTCCACCACAGAATGGCGTGGAGGGTTCAGAAACTTACAAACAGTCCTGGATACAGCAAATCTAACTAGACTAGTTACAGGAAGCAAGCTTTTTTTATTTTTTACAGAAAGGCAGCTAAAACAGCACTAAAAACAATTCAAGTGCATTCCAAGCTAGCACACTGGAGTGTGTAGCAATATTAGAGCAAATACAGTTTAAATAAATGCAATTTATTCAAACTGTATTCCGAACTAAATTCAATTATTGTTTTATTCAACTCTGAACAGATAAAAAGTCTTGTTTGTAGTGTGTGTACAACTCTGTTGATACTTCTTCCAGGGTTATGGCCACTGGTACTGTTTTAAGGAGGTTTGCACAGTTGCATTCTCAGAACACTCCAGGTGATGTTAAAAATTACATTTTAAATTCTCCCTCGATTAAAAACTTAGTTTGGCCCCTCTTCTGCAGAGGTGATCAAAAAGTGTGATGTAACTGGCAAGTTGATCTACAGAATTTCTAAGCATTTTCTGCCCTCCTTCTCCAAATTGTCAAAGGGATTTTTTTCTCGTCATCCAATTTTGACAAAAAACAGACTAAAGACTCTCAACAAAATTCAAGTAAACAGAAGTTTAAGATGACATGTCGGGAGGGACTCCAAAAAGAGGTCTTAAACCTCCCAAAACCAAAGACAGTCCTACATGTCTGAATGAATATTGAAGATACCTTGGGACTCGCTCTTTCCTTGGCCCCTTTTTTCTTCCCAAAAGTCTGAATCTCCATTTTTGTCTTTGGCAACAGACTGTTTCAGACAAATGATTTCTGAAAATCATTCATCAATGTTACAGATGGCAGTGGGAGGAAATTCCTCTATTTCAGGGGGGTCACTGTCACTATTAAAGTGACACCCTGACCCCATGTACAAAAAGGGAAACAGGGGTTGAGGATGGATAGATGGATTCTTCATCCTTCAAACCAGACTCTTTCTTTCCACCTGTCTTTTGTCATGTGCTGACTCAAGAAGTGATAGAATCATTTCCTCCTTCCCAGTTGGGGAAGAGTTTTTATTCAATGATGCACTGTTTGTGTTGTTCCCATTCTCTCTCTCTCATTCTCTCTCTCCTCTCTCTCTTCTCTCGTCTCTCTCTCAGTGCTGTGGTTTACCAGAAGAGAAATCTTTTGGTGAAAACAAAAGATCTCCTTAAATTCAACTTTACCCTTCTCTCTCTCAGTTCCAAAGCAGTCAATCATCACAGATGGAGGGATTAAAGTGCAGGGAGTATGGGACACCAAGGACAGATGTAAGCACATAAATATCAAGGAGATAGGTTCATAGGTTCATACTAGGCTATCTGCCCTAGGGCATTTATAAGCCTAGCCAGAGTGTGTTTGGCTTTCGCCACCCATTTTAAATTAATTTTGCTATGCCCTTTTTCGAGGTTAGTATACTGTGCCTCTGTCTAACAGTGACACAGAGGTGATACCCGGGGTAAACCTACGATCTCCCATCCACTCATCAAGATTCCTCTTGAAGAGAGTCAATGAGGGACTCTGCCTAACCTGGACTGGGATTTTATTCCAGAGTGATGGGAGCCTCTGGGTTATGAATCTGTCCCTCCAGCATGTCCTACTTATTTCAGTGCCAAGGTTCAAGTCTCTCGAGCGCGTAGCTCGATGGGATTTGGATTTTCTGAGGTGCAGCATGTCCATTAATTCTGGGTTGGACATGGATTTATACGTCAGGCACAGAGCGCCTCTGAGCAGGCGGTATGCCACTGAGTAGAGCTGGAGTTTCTTTAACCGGGCAGCATATGGCATCTGTTTGAGCCCTTTGATCCTCTTGGTGAGGTACTTTTGGGGTCTTTCCAGTTGCTGCAGGTGTCTGGTAAGGTACGTCCCAAAAGGGGCATTGTACTCAATTACGGGCCTGATGAGGGATGAGTAAAGAGGCACGATGACCTCCCCTGATCTAGATGTGAATCCCTTCATGATTAGGTGGGCTATATAAAATGTTTTTCTAACCACTTTGGCCACATGGTTGTCAAATAAGAGATTGCTATCAACTTGGGTCCCCAGGTCCCTAATTACTTCTTCTGTACTTAATGGATTACTACCTATGTGGTAATTTGTGGGCACTTTGTTTTTGCCAAAGGGGATGGCTATATACTTTTTGGCGTTTAGCTTGAGGCCATGGCTCTGGCACCAGTTGTCTGTTTCTACGAGGCCCTTTTGGAGGATGCTTGTGTCGGCTGGAGTGTCGATTATGGCGCCCAGTTTGCAGTCATCTGCAAACTTGGGCAGCCACAGTCCTTCCGTGTTGGCCTGTACCTCCGAGAAATATATACCGAACAAGAGAGGTCCTAGGACTGAGCCTTGTGGGACGCCACTTGTAACTGGTTTGGAGTCTGACATGGCTCCAGCAATTCTAACCATGTGGGTTCTGTCCTTGAGCCAGTTTGCAACCCATCTGGTGACATAGGGGTTTATATTTAAGCTGGTGAGCTTATCTATAATGCCCGAGTGGGGTATTGTATCGAAGGCTTTTGTGAGGTCCAGGTAGGCTGTGTGGACCAAAATAATCAGCCCTGCTAAGTCTCAAACCCAGTACCCTACACACTATAGATGCTTGCCCTTATCAAGTTACTCAACTCTCTGAACCATCTTTGGTCCCAGAACTTCTTCAAGTGGTTACACACAATACCACAGTCATATGGTACATCAACAATAAAGGAGAAACCATGTCATATCCCCCATGTGCACAGTAGCCATGTTAGCTTGTGATATAGCTTTACAGCACAGTCTCGCTCTACAGGCATCCTATACTCCGTCAGAGCAAAACTTGTGGCAGACAAGCTCAGCACGACCAGTGCAGACTCTCACGAATGGAAACTACATCAAGCAGTCTTCCAAGATTTGATCCATCTATGGGAAGTTCGTCAAGTACACCTCTTTGCCTCCTCTCTGAACAATCAACTGGCAACATTCCGTTTCAGGACTCCATGCAAAAAGGCCTAGAAGATGGTTGCCTTTTCTTTTCTTTGAACAGAATTGTTCCTTTATGCCTTTCCACTTATATCCAGGGTACTCCTGAAGATTCAAAAGGAATCCCCCCAAGATCATTTGGGTGACTCACTTCTAACCTAGGCAACCATGGTACTCCCTTCTTTTGGAAATGGCAAGAGGCAATTACCACAAGTTTTCTGACAGACTGGATCTACTCAGACAAGAACAGGGGTGTATGATACACCCCGACAAATCATTTTCAGCTGACTGCCCAGATGATATTAATTTATTTATTGACTGACTAACATTTGATTACTAAGAAAGTCCAACTGAGTAGGAGCCCATTTTCAGCAGAGGTCCGGGAAAGGTAAATTAGTATAATACAAACAGTAACTACAATATGGAAAAGCAGGCTTATGGCATATTTAGAGAGAAAGCCAGGGGAAAGAAATTGACAGAAGTCAGGAAGTAAGTGAAGAAAGGAGATAGAACAGGTATTTTTTTTCACATTTAGGGATATATTCCTTTTAGGTACTTGTTTACGGAGGACATGCAGCAAGTACTGATGGAGGCAATAAAGTCTGCTACTAAAAACATCATTAGCGAATGGGAAAAGTTTTTTATTTGGTGCCAACAACATAACCAGCACCCATTCAGGTTTTACAATACTTGTATGAGTTACTATCCTATGACCTTTCTTATTCCTCTCCTCTTCTTCTTTCGGCTGCTCCCGTTAGGGGTCGCCACAGTGGATCATCTGTTTCCATTTCTTCCGGTCCTCTGCATCCTGCTCTGTCACAACAACCACCTGCATGTCCTCTCTCACCACATCCATAAACCTTATCTTAGGCCCTCCTCTTTTCCTGTTACCTGGCAGCTTCATTCTTAGCATCTTTATCCCAATATACTCTGCATCCCTCCTCAACACATGTCCAAAGCAATGTAATCTAGCCTCTCTGGCTTTGTCTCCAAACCTTCCAACCTGGGCTGACCCTCTAATACACTTATTCCTAATCCTGTTCATCCTCGTCACACCCAGTGCAAATCTTAACATCTTTAACTCTGCCACATCCAGCTCTGACTCCTGCCTTTTTGTCAATGTCACTGTCTCCAAGCCACAAGGTTAATTTATCAGCCATTTCAGCATGTCTGTCCATGGATACTCCTCTTTCAATGTAGTCTCATATCATGATGCTCCTGAAAGGGGTTTTGCATAAGATGTCTGCATGAAAACCAGTGGGCCCTCCTTGGGATCTTAATTTTATGTTAGAAAAGCTAACACTTTCTTCATTTCAACCATCTAATCTGGCGGACTTGAGGTTCTTAACATAGAAAACAGTTTTACTGACTGCTCTGACTTCTGCAAGAAGGCTATCGTAGTTGCAAGGTCTTATGACAAGTAAACTGTATCTCATTTTCCATACAGACAGGGTTGCTTTGAGAACTAATCCTTCTTTTATGCCTAAAGTGGTATCCAACTGTACTTCAAGCCAAATTATCCATCTCCCAATTTTCTTTCCTGAACCTAAAAATAAGGGAGAAAGTATACTCCGTACCTTATACGTCCACATACAACTCGCTATTATCTTGACAGAACTAAATCTTTCTTAGATTCAGATCAATTGTTCACTTTTTATGAATTTAAGAAGAAAGTAAAATGTGTCAAAACAGACTATTTCCAAATGCAGGTCTAATGCTATTACCTTTTGTTATACTCACCATAACAAATCTATTCCAGAAAGGGGTCAAGGCCCACACTTCCAGGGCCTTGGCTTCATCTATGGCTTTTTGGAAAGGGTTGGAGTCTAGACGTATTCTAGAAGCTGCTACTTGGTCCTCTGAAAATACTTGTGTAAAGCACTGCATGCCTGATTCCTTCTCTAGGTCCAGATACATAACTGCTAGGACCAATTTCCAGTGGCTCCTGGACACTTCACCTTTCATCTCCCAAATGTAGTCTACCCATATAGCGAAGGCTACTGCAGCAGTGATCAATATGACGAACATAGTATAATTCTGCAAGCTGAACTTACCACAAAAGTAGATGTTCGAATGATCACTGCTGAAGTAGCTGCTTCCTCAATCCAAACCCCCTTCTTTTTGTATGTGTTTTTATGTCAGGGTGTGGACATTTACTTTTTGTTGCTCCTAGCATTGCCCTTTCAGAGCTCAGCCTCCCTCTCTCAGCTGGCAGGAAAGGACTGATGGGCCTTGCACCCAAACTTGTCTTTTAGTAAGCTTAGCTTGAGCTGTCTGACAGTTTAGGGGCATGGAAGTTTCTCTGGAGTTTTGGAAGCTGGCCCGCTGTTATATCCTTGTCAGGATAAAACCTCATATAGCTAAGGCTACTGCAGCAGTGATCATTTGAACATCTACTGTTATAGTAAGTTCAACTTATACAATTGTACTTTCTTACTTGATATGAGCTTCAAACTGTTTAATATAAACAATTGACACAGATAGTTTGGAATCTTTTATCCTCTAAAGGCCATAAAATCACAAGCATTAGTTGGGCTAGACATAGAACAAATGAATAAAGAATGCAGTGTGCACATTAGTTCACTGCTTTTTTTCTGTATTCTCAACAATTTAAACTTTGACCAGTGTGAAGTTGTCATAGTCAGAAAAACATACTTTGTAATCCATCCAATTCTAAAAAGGCCATAAAATCACAAGCACTTGTTGGGCTAGACATAGAATAAATTAATACAGAATGCAATGTGTACATTAGTATACTGCTTTTTTCTGTATTCTCAACTTTGACCAGTGTGAACCTGTCATAGTCAGAAAAGCATAATCTGCAATCCATCCAATTCTAAAAAGCATGTCTGGTCATTCCAAGTGAGATCACTGCACCACTACAAACTTCACAGATCTGACCCACTACTGACTGCAGTACAGCGCAGCCTACTTCAAACAAAGTAAATAAGGTAGGGATTCCTTACTAGGAAAAAAAAACAAAGGTTTTGAAAACTTCAGCTGTGCACAAAGGCTTCTGGAACTATCATTATATTCTTTTTCATATACTTACAGGCAGGGACTGCCTGGTCTATAAGGTAATGTCTGATCAAGTTTTATTTGAAAATGTAAAGTTTGGAATACAGCTTTGAGAAAGTTAACATCAAAGCTGGAAACTTAATACTAAAAGTAAATATCAGTAACAGAAAAAAATGTAGCAGAAATATTGCCCAACACCTTTCCATATAATAGAATAAGCTTTCAGTTAGTAATCTGAAGCAGTCACACTCTTACCTTCTCTCTGTCAATACAGGACATGCAATGTTAACTGCTGTCTTAACTACGTTAGATTCCCTGTAGTCCCACACATACTTAACTGTGTAAATCTGAAATAATATGAATGTAATGGCATTAGTGCAACGTTTGTCTTTTTGGCTTTTCCCAGTTAGGGGTCGCCACAGCGGAACTCCGGTCTGCTAATGATTGGCAGTAGATTTTTTTTTTTATGGTGCCGAGTTGCCAGCCCGACATCCAACCTTCAGCGAAGGCACGCCCATTCACGCATGTCTTTCGAACGCCACTCGAACACGGGGAGGACATGCAGACTCCACACAGAAGGCACTCCAGCCGAGAATCGAACAGGAGAATCTCTTGCTGTGAGGCAACAACGCTACCGCTGCACCACCGCGGCTAATGGCATTAGTGCAATAATGTATGTTTAGGCTGCAATGTTAATGCAAGCAATGATATGTAATTAAACAATGTATTCTGAAAAAGTAACTCTGTACAAGCACTCATGTGTGAAAATGTATTGTTAAGTTTACTGTTCTCTTGAAATGATTCCTACTGTATTTTAAACTTTGATATATGGCCAGGTCACTCTTGTAAAAGATCATAGGTCCAGTGCACCTACCTAGTTAATAAATATACAAATAAATAAATTTCCTTTAAAATTATGTTAAGCCATATTCAAGGTATTCATAAGCAATTATATGTGCTATATTTTTATGCTACAGTTCACTGCCATGATTTCCAGGACATGGATAGTAGTAATGAAGGGCAGCAGACAGAAGCCCGTCAGCTTCTGTGAATGGCATAGAGCTGTACTATGTGCATGGGTACAGCATTTAACCCAATGAAATAGAAGAAACCTGAGAAAAACAAAGCAGCTGAGCAGGTAATTGAGGGTGGGTGATGCGGGTGGGAGTGAAACAGTTTCTTTGCTTGTTTTTTTTTTTTTTTTTTTTTTTAATGTTTATAATGTTTATAAGGACTCCTGCCGCAATCAGGCCACAGGCAGCTGCCTAGGTTGCCTTATGCTGGGTCTGGCCCAGCCTCCATTCATAACCTGGTAGGTATTTTTAGAAGACTGGTCTGGTCAAATGAAACCAGCATCTTAACTTTATTACATCTACTAAAAATCAGATTCAGCAATGGATGTGGACTTCTGGAGTTAGACTACAAGAGATCTTAAAAAATTAGATCAATCTCTATGGATGAAGTGAAACAAAGATTCTTGTTTTATGAAGAATAATTAGGATTTGTAACACAATTAGTTTACGTATCTCCAAGTAGGAATGTAACTTCTTGCATTGTTACACTAGAAAAAATAAGACTGCAGACAACCAACTGTTACTTCCTATAGTACTATATAAAATGCAACAAATGTGAAAGGCTGAACTTGCCACCTGTTGGCCCATTCCTTACTTCAACAGTTACCCACCCTGATTTAGTATGTGCTTATAAGTATAATAAAACAATTTATATTTTCTAAACAACACTTTGAACATAGTGCAGAGTACAAAATGGATGTCAAAAATTTCAAAGGTAAGTCAAGAACTGGAAATGACAAGCTCATTTCTACAATTAATTCTGAAAATAGTTCACGCCTCATTTTCCTGAAACACTGTTGATACTTAAAACCATAAAATTAGAAAGACTTCCTCCTTACACCAATCTTTTTTTTTTTTACTTTAATGTAAATATTTTATGTAATTCAGTCTGTATTAATTTACTCTCGAATGAGATCTTTCAAAAAACTCCAAAACGGCCACACGAGCGAGACAAACCTATTTCATATCCCAGTAAAAACATCAGATATGAAGGCAGTAAATCTGCTGTCCTTCTGAGAACCTTATAACAGGGATTAAAATAAATCCTACTTCCTTCTTAAACCAACCTTTTCACCATAACACACTACATGTATTTAATATCTTTCAGTATTTATTAGTTTGACCCTAAATGTGACCTTCTAGAAATTCCAAAACTATCACGAATAAGACAGACTTATTTCATATCCAATAAGAAGACAATAAACCCACTGCCTCTATGACAAACTTACAGCTGAGTCTAAAAAGAGCAACTAAACATTTTAATGACTAAATATCTACATCAAATAGGCACAAACTTCTATAGTTTAAACAAACGTATTGCATTAAACTCTCTATATGCACTTTTAAATTTCATATCTCCAGTTCCTTGTTTATCAAGAGAACTAGGTGACAATTTTTTGAAAAACTAACCCCAAGTTATTTAGAACTGGACAAATGAGATTTATTTTTTTTTACTTCAGATCTTCAGCTTGATGTTACAACCTCCAAATGTTTTTCTAATGCTGACAGCCAAACACCAATGTCTAAAGAAGGAAGCCAGTGCCCTAGTCTTCCTCTACAATTTGACAAAGAACTTGGAAGGCAAGAACAGCTACGAGAGATACAGCTTACAAGCAGATCTATGACAGAAAAATCGTCTGTGCATTAAGTCCTGGAATGTGGTCTTTCTCACCTTGAAATGTATGGTATTCCAGCAAGTTTACATAAACAGCCTTCCTTCCCCTCTCATACACACCATGCATTCCTACATTGGTCTCAAACAAGGTGCTCTTAGATGCTAGTCTCAAGAAAACACTGTCGTTGCTGTGAATGACATCTAAATTGGGAAGTTTAATACTTTTAATAATTATATTAAAGAATGGTACATGTGTTCAGGAATTCGATGCGTGACATGCTGAGAGGAGATATGCAACACCCTCGTCTTTTTCTGTAATAACAGCCTTCATTTATCCACTAAAGACATGTAGCGCCTGAATAAGTGCCCGAACCTAATAGACTTAGGAAACCAAAATGTGGGGTTGCCATAAATTATAAATTTAAATAAGAAAATGCCCAATTTGAAAGCATCTATATGTTCACAGGACAGTCTTAACTCTCAATTTCACTGAAATAGGTGGGAGGTTAAAGTTATAACCCAGTTAAAATGGCACAATTTTATTGCTATATTAAACATAAGAGAAGAAGAGAAATTTCCACTTGTGTTAAAAAATAATCTTCAGTCATACTCTACTCCAGTGAAGAATAATTCAGAAGTCCTGCATGTGACAGTTAACATCAATAACAAAGACAAACTTCTATGGGACCTACCAACAAATGTGCTACCAATGAACTTTGTTTTGTACATTTGAATATGAAACAATTCTAATATACACATGTAATTTAAATACTGCTCCCGAGAGTTGATACAGAAGATTTTAATTATCTATATATATACTTGTGGCACTCAGATAACATACACATGTAAAGTTGCTTGGAATTTATTAAAAACAGATCATCTAGCTAATCTACCAGAATTTAAGGAAGAAAATGCAATATTCTTGCCTTGATCTTAACTGACATGCTTAACAAATGAGGCATAGCTGTGCTTATAATATATACCACCAACCTGGACCAAACACCATTATGTTTAAAAATCAAAGTTAATCCTAATTACACTAACAACAGGGTGAAATTGTGCTTCCTGTAAATGGGAAATACTTGGCCACAGAGCCAGTAGCATCAAATATAAAATGGAAGAAGCTACTTGCAGATCAACACAAGTAAAAGTTTAAATCTACAATATACTAAATGAATGTTGAAGCAAGTGTGCCATATCAAGGTGAAAATAACAATGAGGTAAAAATGCAGTTATATGGGCATTTGTATTCACTGAGAGAATAACATGGTTAATTAGGGGGGCTATATGAAGGGTTGGAAGCAAGGATTAAGGTGGTGGGAGCTCTTCTTCAACAAACTGTGTTTGAACACATGAACCAGGCAGGGGAGGCCTCCTTACCCTTTGAAATTTGCTTTACTTTTAAACAAGGAAAATAAGAGAGTCACAAAATCAACAATTAAACTGGTATGGTCGTCAAGAAAAATTAGCCTTATTCACAGATGATACTATCTCATACTTGATAAATCCAGAAAAGTTCATTTTCGTGTTGTGGAACATTCTGAGACAGTCTCATGTATTTTCAGGATACAGAATAAATGAAGATAAAGCAAATGCTACAGCAGTAAATAGTATACATACACATGAAGTGGTTCAGCAATACCAATATTTATGGGGACATGACACTATGAAGTATCGAGGTGCATAGATTAAGAAGTACTCTATCATGCCAGCCTAAAATATGTGGGAAGAGAGTAAAAACATAACACAAAAGCTTAGAAGCTGGATGTTCTTAATTATGGATATGGATAGTAAGACACAGAGTGAAAATGTTTCTAGTCCCATTAGTTTTATGTACAGGTCAGACAGATTTTTATTGAACAAAGGAGAAGATGTGGACCAAAATTAAGAGTTGAAAAAATGTATTTTGAAGAGGAAGAGGGCAAGAGTTAAGTCCCGACACAGCAAAGTGCTTTAGGATAAAATGATTTTTGTAAGCATTTTTATTAAATTATCACTTAAGACATAGGCAAACTACATTAACAGAAAACAAACCACATTAACATTTTTCCACTTGTATACATTATAGATCACATGTTTTCTTTTTGTAATGATCAGTCCAACATTGCATAAGTTTCTGAATCTTGCCTTCCTTTAAACCTCACTCCTCCTGAACATTAATCTGCATGTGTTGTTCCCACAATTTCCATTTATTTCTATGCAATTTGCTCCTTTCCTTTTCTTCCAGTTCTTTTATCTCTTTTATAATATTCAGTACTTCAAATACAGTTGGTTTACTTTGCTTTCCATTTTTAGTCATTGTTTTTTTGCAGCCAAAATAATTAAACTAAATAAGGCCTTACTATGTTTATGCAATTCATTTGCTTACAGAATATTTCTGACAGTATTCTGTAGGGATTTTTTAATGTCAACTAACTGCACTCCCTAGACTCATGTTCCCACTTACCCTTTCCTCCTCATCACATCTCCAACATTTGCTATCTGCCCCAGAAAAAAAATCTTTGAAGTCTGCTTGGGGTATAAAAATATGTATGCAAACACTTCCAAGCAAATATCCTAAACCTTCTGGAATTTGTTGCATACTTGGCAGCCATACATATGTCCTCCCATTGTTCTCTTGTAAACTGCTTTCTTTTCCAGTCTCTCTCTTACCAATTTTTTCTAACCTCCTCTGACTGAATCTTATAGCTATCAGGCAATATTTTATATGCCCTACTAATTATCCCTTTTTTAACAGCAGTTTCTTCATAGTTACATACCACGCTAACGACCACTAGGGCTTTTTAAGCCTAGCTATGCAACCCAAATATGTCCAACAAGTTATATGTTTCAGACATTTATATAGAGGGGAAATGTTGGTTGTGATATGATTCACTGACTGCCTCTGTGACTCAAAGATGTAGGTGCCAGACCAGGGTGAATTTTCTATTTCCTATCCAAAGGTTCAAGTTACATTTAAATAGGGTTAGGAAGCAATATTGTTTCACATGGATGTGGAGCCTATTCCAGAGAACGGGAATTCCCTAAGATACAGATCCATCTTTCCATCATGTCCAATTTATGTTGCAAGCAAAATGTAGGTCTTTAGATCTAGTTGTTCAGATGATGTTTGTTTTATAGATGTGCAAGAGGTTCATCAGATTAGGGTGCAGGGATGGCTTGTATGCCAGGTGTAGATCACCTCTCGGGGGTCTGTAGAAGACCGAGCATAGAGATAGGGTTTCAAGGAGATCTGCATAAAATATTGTGTTTATGTTCTATATTCTTTTTGTAAGGAACCTCTGTGGACATTCCAGTTGATGCATGTGTCTGGACAGGTACATACCAAAGGAGGCATTACACTCAATGTTGGGTCTAATGAGGACAGAGTATAGCGTTACAATGACTTCCCTGGACTTACATACCATACCCCTACTTGTAAGTTGAGCAATACAGAAGGATTTCCTTACTACCGTGGACACATGCTGGTCGAAGGCCAGGTTATCATCTACGTGTGTTCCCTGATCCCGACTAGTGGGTCTACTCATGGGGATGTTTTATCAATTATGTAGTTTCCTGGGATGACCAACTACCCAAAAGGTACTCTAATGCATTTCTTGGCATTCAGTTTTAAGCCATGGCTTTGGCACCAATCATTTTCTGTGTTAGACCCTCTTGTAAAATATTTGTTGTCTTGGGGAAAGAGTTTATGACTACTCTCAGTTGGCAATCATCTGTGAACATGAGCAGCTACAAGGTTTGACACTGGCCTTCATTTCTGAGAAATGGATGCTAAATAGGATCGGGCCCAACACAGAGCCCTGAGGGATTCTACCTATAACTTGTCTCTTTGTACAGGTGGTCTCACCAATCCTAACTTCCTGGCTCCTATCTGTGAGCCAGGTGGCTATACAGTGCATTACATAATTTGTTAACAATGCCCAAGTGAGCTATTGCATCAAATACCTTAGCCAGGTCAAGGTAAGCAGTATGCACTGTCTTACCCTCACCCACTGCCTTGGTGACCATCTCAAAGATGTCCACCAGGTTCATCAGGCATGACCTTCCTTTGACAAAGCCAAGGTAGGATGGATCCAGTGTCTGAAGGTCCCCTATGTCTTAGTTGATCATTTCCATGATAATTCCTTCCATGACTTTGCATGCAAGACCAGTCAGACTAATGGGCCTGTAGTTTATGGGATATGTTAATGGTCAGCCCTTAAGATAAGGGATGACTGTTGCAGTCCTCCATTCTCATGGCACAAAGCCTATTTTGAGACTATAGTTAAACAGCATCTCCAGTGGTCCACACAGGTCATATCCCAGACTATCCAGGAGGCATCTCAGGACAACACCAGGGACCATCACGGCTATGTTCCTGGCCCTAGCAAGCACAATCAGGACTTGCCCTCTATTTGGACAAGTCATGTTTGCAGGCACCTCCCGGGGGTGGCTGGTGGTATTCCAGATTCAACTAAAAACCCCACCAGAGAAGGATTTTCACTTAAGATTCCCCTACCCTTTTTTCTGCCTATATTCTGATAAATCAGCCCTCGGTAGAAAGGCAGCTTATTGTATGTACTCCAAATGTCTTCTTGGCCTCATCCCACTCTATTACCTCTCCCTCGCTAGTCATTTGCTCTCAATATCTTGGTTCCTTTGGCAGTTTTCACCAGTAAATTCCAGTCCCCTCTTGCCTATTTTCTTTACCACTGTGTGCAGTCATCCGTATTGGCAAGATCTCCTCTTTCTCCAATCTCTTGTTGACTTAGTTCAATCTGTAGAGCTGTTTTTATTCTCCTTAAGGATGCGCATCCAAAAATCCCACTCTTTCTATTTATTCAACCTCCTCCTGCTTCATAACCATCCCTTTCCATTTTGAATTATTACCTTCTGCTTGTTTTATGTATAGAAGCCTTAAGTGTGTAGCTTTAAAATATCAAAAATCCCTTTGTTCTATTGGAAGGGTCAACTTATCCCACCTAACTCTTGCAGGCTTCCTCTCCCAGATAAATTCCTTCAATTCTTTGTGAATTATTGTCCACAACGTCTCCGCTGGTTGAGAAAAATATGCCAAACCTGTATATAAAGTTAAAAGGGTTGGAAAAACATTTCCACCATTTGAAGTTTACTGCCCATAAACAAGAGCTTCCAGCTTTTCAATTTTCTATTATCTTTTGTTTAGTCACTTCTCAGATATCCCTATCTGCCATAACAGAAGCTTTTTTAACTCATACTCCTAAATAAATCATCATGTACTGCATGAACTACAGAATGAACTGGCACCTCACCTTAGTGTCATGTTTAATCATAGCCTCACCTCAGGCTTCGTGCCCACTGAGTGGCGTACAGCTACAGTTATCCCACACTCCACAAGGGGGGGATCCACCTTGGATCCCGGGAACTACCGCCCCATCAGTCTGACAAGCCTGATCTGCAAGGCCATGGAACGTCAAACAGAGTTAAAAACCAACTCAAACAAATAAACTCCAAAAAAGCAAAACAGTAGTATTCCACACGATTTAATGTTAGCGCTTTGGTACACAGTTTTACATGCACTTCTTCAGACATGAATTACTCCCAAAGTGCAATATGTTTTATAGTCCACTTAATTTAATTAATTAATTAATTAATTAATTAATTAATTAATTAATTAATTAATTAATTAATGAAATACATTGACTGAAAACCACATGATAATGATTACTACATCTCTTTAATTAATTTTGTGGAAAATGTTTATATATATTCATACTAAGGCCATGGAACGTATTATCATGGAACTTATAAACAAAGACATTGGCAACCTTCAAACACTGGACCCCATGTAGTTTGGGTTTGCGAAGGGCCGATCTCGTCTCCTGAACCTGATTGACTTCTTCGAATCAGTCTCCAGAGCCATGTTAAAGGGTAAGGTGGTCCACACAGCCTATCTGGGCCTCATCAAGGCCTTCAACACCATTCCCCACTCTGGAATCATAGATAAACTTACTAAGCTGGGCATAAATCCCTACATCACTCGATGGGTTGCCAACTGGCTTACTGACAGAACCCACACTGTAAAAGTAGCCAACTCCAAATCCAGCTCCAGACAAGTGACAAGTAGAGTACCTCAGAGTTCAGTCCTGGGACCACTCTTGTTTGGTATCTACTTCTCTGAAGTACAGGCCAACACTAAGGGACTCTGGCTAACAAAGTTCGCAGATGACTGCAAACTGGGAGCCATTATTGAATCCCCAAATGATGTGGATATTCTACAAAAGGGTCTTACAGAAACAGATGCTTGGTGCCAGAGCCATGGGCTCAAGCTCAATGCCAAAAAATGTATAGTTATCCCCTTTGGGAAAAAACATTTACCCGTGAATTACCACATAGGTGGCAGTACACTAAACACCAAAAGTGTGATAAGAGACTTAGGGACACAGGTGGACAGTGGTCTCACCTTCGATAACCACATCGCCATAACAGTCAGGAAATCCTTCTAGGAAATCCTTCTATGTGGCACACCTCATCACTAAGGGCTTTTCATCCAGAAAAAAGGAGGTTATTGTCCCAATGTACTCATCCCTCATTAGACCCATTATAGAATACAACGCCCCATTTAGTATGTACCTCTCAAGACATTTGCAACAACTGGAAAGGCTGCAGAAATACCTCACTAAAAGAATCACAGTCCTAAAGCAGATGCCCTATGTTGACTGTCTAAAAAAACCTCCACCTATACTCTGTCGCATATCATCTACTCAGAGGCGATCTCTGCTTAACATACAAGGCCATGTCAAACCCAGAGCTGTTGGACATGCCACACAAAGAAATCCCAATCCCTCAGAGACATGCTCAAGGGATCTAAACCTTGTCATCACAATGAACAAAACATG
Organism: Protopterus annectens; assembly: GCF_019279795.1. Lineage (NCBI taxonomy): Eukaryota > Metazoa > Chordata > Ceratodontiformes > Protopteridae > Protopterus > Protopterus annectens. The sequence continues at coordinate 1,137,690,695 of NC_056731.1, forward strand.
CTGGAGGGATAGGTTCCTGAACCAGAAAATCCCCAGACTCTGGAACAGACTGCCCGTACATGTCAAGCAGAGCACCTCTTTGGCCCTCTTCAAAAGGAACCTTGATGATTGGATGGAAGATAAGAAATTCACTCCGGAAATTCACATCGGGGATCACGTCAGTCGCCCTGCTAGACAGGGGTCCAGGGAAGTAAATACTGTGGGAAGAAATAGCCAGGGAATTGCTATGGCTATGCCTGTAGAGGCCCTAGGGCCGATAGCCTAGTACCAACCTATGAACCTATGAATATTATGTCTCCACAAATATGGGTATTGCAAAACCAATTAATGTCTTGGTACATAAGTTACAATTATAGCCTTTGTTTTATCTTCAGCCTTTGCTTTATCTTCATTAATTTTACATCACAAGAAGACTTGAAACTGCCTCAGAATGTTTCACAACACTGACATATCCTTTTCTGGTACAAATGTTTATCATCTGCAGATAAAGAAACGTTTCTTGATTACCATACAAATTATATCATTGCATTTTCGAATCCCTTATTTTCTTCACCAAAGGTTCTAAGTGTAACAACAGGAGGGAGGACACGCCTTTCTGTTTTTCTGTCCAAACTCAACTTATTAAAAAGGAACCCTTTCACTGTAATCCTTGCCTCTGAACTTTCATATATCCTCCTAATTAACCTTATTAAAATGGCAGGAAATGCATATGCTTCCATTATGATTGTGTCTTTCGGCTTTTCCCAGTTAGGGGTCGCCACAGAGGAACTCCGATCCGCTAATGATTGGCAGTTGATTTTTACGTACCGGCTTGCCAGGCCTGACACACAACCTTCAACGAAGGTACACCCATTCACGCATGTCTCCACGCAGAAGACGCTCTAGCTGAGAATCGAACCGGACAGCGTCTTACTGTGAGGCGACAATGCTACCGCAGCACCACCACCGCAGTTAAATGCTTCCATTATCATACTCATAAAATCTCAGCATACTCTGTTAAATGCTTTCTCTGCATTAAGACCCACTAACAACAGTGGTATTTTCTTACATTTGGCTTTCCTCTGGCTCATCATTGTTCTCTTAATGTTGACAAATGTTTGTCTCCCCTCCACAAAACCACACTGATCCATAGCTATCACTTTTGGCAACAATGTTGCCATTCTTTTAGCTAGTACAGACATAAAGACTTTACAATCATGTTTTAAAACTGAAATGGGTCTATATGAAGCTGAGTCTTTACCATCCATGGGTAATGCAGCCCACCAAATCTTTCTTTCAAGATGTTGGTGCTTCGCCTCTTTTTAAAATACTGTTAAACAAAATCATCCAGATCTTTATCACTTTCTTCCCTCCTAACTTCCAAACTTCCACAAGAATGCCATCTCTTCCTGGAGACTTTTCTGAAGATTATAAATATATTTCAATTGGTGATCTTTCTCTATTTCCAAATTTCTCTACTTTATATAAATGTTTATAAAATTCCCAAAATATCTCTAAAACCTCTGTATGATCTCAGTTTATTTTTCTTGTTATAGGCTCCATAAGTTTGACAACGACCTTTCTACTTTCTGCTGCCTAAGTCATTGTGCTAAATGTTTTTATGTTCTGGAGTTATAAAAAATGAGTTCCTTAGCAGCAATCTTTATAAAATCATGCATATTATTCAGATACTCTCTTTTCTCTTTAGTGCCATGCATTTGTGCCTATTCTTGTTCTGTGATATTACCCTTATTCTGCAATAATTTAAACTTTGCCAGCCCTTCTAAGTGACTCATTACTTCCTGTTAGAAAAATATTTATTTGAACATATATAAAGTGCTAGTTTAAAAGCAAATAGTATGTAATGCATTTTATTCTATTTACAATATGGCAGTAAAAATGATCTTACATGTAATTGTTTGAAGCTTTGGAGCTGCAGTGTGTTTGAACTCTGACCTTGGCAGTAGCCAGCTCAGCAAGCTTATGTTTTTCACTAATGATTATCTGCTGGGTCAGGAAAATGAATGTATAAAGCATTGAAAATCTTTCTTCCTTCCTCTGAGATGGTTGGCCTTGCGAATATTATCAGAGATAAAGCACAGCTGCTAAAAGTAATGTTGCGAGAAGAACAAAGAAGTGTATTACAAGACTGAACTGACTATTGTGTTCAAGCAGGACTGAAACCTTGAAAGAATAACATTTACAGAAAGACATTATAACTGACCAGGTGCTTTGCAAGGCTGTATTATTCTCATGGGAAAACTTTTAAAAAGTATAACATCAGCTTTTTCTTATGAATAGAATATTGTAGACTATAGTGATGTAGGTGCCCTGTGACTGACCACGTCAGTGAGGTGGGCACAGCTTGAATGTATGGCTATAAAATACAGCACATTTCCTGTATCATGTCAGACAAAACTCTATACTTGTATTGTATGGTATTTTGCCTCCTGGTGTACACTAGTAAAGTTTTTTTGCATCTGAGCCTCCTGTGTTGTCCTAATTTGTTATTCT